>NC_053026.1:341613211-341798458 GCF_003073215.2 Triticum urartu
CAAAGTAAAGGTAAGAGATAACCACGAGTGGAGATGGTGGAGACAAGGATGGGTTATCGAAGTTTCTTCCCTTTGAGAGGAAGTACGTCTCCGTTGAAGCGGTGTGGAGACACAATGCCCCCCAAGAAGCCACTAGGGCCACCGTATTCTTCTCACACCCTCACACAATGGGAGATGTCGTGATTCCACTAGTGGTGCCCTTGAAGGCAGCAACTGGACCTTTACAAACAAGGTTGGGGCTCTCCCCACAACCAAATTGGAGGCTCCCAACAACACCACGAAGCTTCACCACAATGGAATGTGGCTCCGAGGTGACATCAACCGTCTAGGGTGCTTAAACACCCAAGAGTAACAAGATTTGCAAGGGATTAGTGGGGGAATCAAATTTCTCTTGGCAGAAGTGTAGATCTAGACCTTCTCAAGCAATCCCTAAAGAATCAACAAGTTTGATTGGCTAGGGAGAGAGATTGGGCAAGAATGAGCTAGAGAGCAACAATGGAGTTTGGAGGAGGAAGAGGTAGTCAACTAGAAGAAACATGTCATCTGGCTAGACACAAGTGACTATGTCACGGGGATGTCGGAACACTTCAACGAGAAAGAAGAAAAAACCCGGTAACGAGGATAACGATATAGTGAGCATGTGTATGACTCAATAGGATACCGATGCATCTCAGGTTTTGTAAAGTATCGTGAAACAAAGGGAGCATGACATGATAACCAAAGGTTAACTTGAATGTCATTCGTGTAACCATGGGGTCGATATGGACGTCCACGGCTCCCAGTCATTGAACGAAGGGGTTTCATTCATGTCTATGTTTTACCGGACCTACAGGGTCACAAAGCTGTTTTGGAACGTAGCGATGATTCAAAAAAATTCCTACGTGTCACCAAGATCAATCTAGGAGATGCTAGCAATGAGAGAGAGGGAGTGCATATTCACACTCTTGAAGATCGCTAAGCGGAAGCGTTGTAAGAACGCGGTTGGTGCAGTCATACACGCAGCGATTCAGATCGCGGTCGATTCCGATCTAAGTGCCGAACTACGGTGCCTCCGCGTTCAACACACGTACAGCCTGGGGACGTCTCCTCCTTCTTGATCCAGCAAGGGGAGAGGAGAAGTTGAGGGAGAACTCCGACAGCACGACGACGTGGTGGTAATGGAGCTCGTGGTTCTCCGACAGAGCTTCGCCAAGCACTACGGAGGAGGAGAAGGTGTTGGAGAGGGGGAGGGCTGCTCCAGGGGAAGGGTGCGGCTGCCCTCCCACCCCCACTATATCTAGGGGCAAGGGAGAGGGGGCCAGCCCCCCTAGATGCATCTAGAGGGGGCGGCGGCCAAGGAGAGGCTTGCCCCCCAAGCCAGGTGGGGGACGCCCCCTCTAGGGTTTCCCCCAACCCTAGGCGCATGGGCCCTAGGGGGAGTTGGCGCCCAGCCCACCTAGGGGCTGGTTCCCCTCTATATTCAGCCAATAGGGCCCTCCGGGGCCGGTGGACCCCCGGAACCCCTTTGGTGGTCCCGGTACAATACTTGTAACCCCCAGAACACTTCCGACGACCGAATGAGGACTTCCCATATATAAATCTTCATCTCCAGACCATTCCGAAACTCCTCGTGACGTCCGGGATCTCATCCGGGACTCCGAACAACCTTCGGTAACCACATACTATTTCCCATAACAACTCTAGCGTCACCGAACCTTAGGTGTGTAGACCCTACGGGTTCAGGAACCATGTAGACATGACCGAGACATCTCTCCGGCCAATAACCAACAGCGGGATCTGGATATGTAACATCCCAAAATTCTAAATTTTGGAATGCTATAATAAATAGATAGATTTGATTGACTGTTTGATTGATTGAGTGAAATTCGAAACCTTTTTGAAAGTTAAATGAGAGGGAATAAAAGGACTTTCCCAAACTTTCATTTTGCATTCGTGATCTTCGTGAATTCAAATTCTTTTCACCACAAAACCCTAGAGAGAAGATGACATGACTTCTTTCATTTATTTAAATGACAAGGGGTGTTGAAAATATTTGAATTTCATTTGAAAAATATTTCCAACCCAGGAACTTTATGCAACTCAATGATTTTCACGAGCAAAGATAAAAGGGCCACGCTACGCGTCGGCCGGTGGATAAGTTAAAAACATCCGCCGCCTGGCTAGCCATTGGATGCGCGCGGGATGGCCGTCCGATGTACCCATCCACGTGTGCCACCTCCTTTGCAACAAGAACGGTGTTGCAGAAACATTTATAACATACGTGGTGTTGCAGAAACCTTTCAACAGATGTGATGCTGCAGATTCTTTTTGCAACAAAGATTATGTTGCAGAAACGTCTGTAGAATTTTTTTGCAACAAAGCTAAAGTTGCAGAAATAATTTTGTCTTCACTTTTATGTAGGTGTTTTGGAAGAAAATTTTGCAACATCACTGATGTTACAGGAATCTTTCCTGCAACACGGAAGATGTTGCAAGAAATAAAATCACAGTCCGCCGTTCGTCGCGGACTTCCGTCGAAAAGGGGTGAGGAAGGAGTGCCGCTGGACCTCCGACCAGGTCGGCTCGCCGTTATCCTCCTCCCCGGCGAGGTGGGTGCATCGCGCGCGGCCGACGGTCGCGATGGAAGCGAGTGGCAACGGTGGCAACTGTGCCTGACCCCGAATACAACCGCGTCCCCATCCTCATCTCCGGTGAGGTGGGCGGCTGCCGGCAAGGGCATCAGTAGTGGTGACTTTTAGCGACAACTATCACGCAGCGATTGGTGTTGGCGAGAAGAAAGCAATGGAGATTTCCAGGGAAGAACACTCATGGAGGAAAAAGTCACCGTCTCTATTGGGATAAGGTTGGGTGTGAGAGTAGTGGTGCATCTCCACTAGACACGCGTCACGCAAATGAGGTGGCGGAAGAAGTCCCAGTTATCCGTCGGTTGGCGGTAAGTATTTCCCAAGATAAAATGACTTCTTCAAAACATATGAAATATGAGTTGGGAGTCTCAAAGAATTAAATTCAAAATTCTTTTGAATTTATTTTTAATTTGGAGTTATTTGAGTTTTATTCAAATTAGTTTTCTTCAAAAATAAAATATATGGAAAACAGGGTAACATGATTCCCTACATCAGAAAATTGGAGAGAAATAAATTTGAATTAATTTTGGTATTTTTAAAATGATTTTTATGTGGTTTTATTGCATCAGTAGCACTCTTTGCATTATTTGAATTTTTGTAGATTTTATTTGGTGCTATAAAAATGTTCATATTGTATAAAATCTTTTTCTGAAAGCTTTTATATATAATATGCCTATATACAATTTTAGTTTTACTTTCGTTTTTTAGTTTATCGCTTTCTGTTTTAAAAAAAAAACAAAAACTGTGCGCGCGCCTGAAACTAACTGTCGCTCACGTGCGCCCCATCTTTTCTTTTTCTTTATCCTATATGGGCCAGGCCCAGCTGGCCATATTCCTTCCCCATATTCTTTTTCTGTAGTTTTTCTTTTCTATTGCTCAAAAAAAATTGCAGTGTGTGCGGCCGGCCGAACCGCTAAAGGCCCATGGCGCACCTTTCATCTCTGTTTCGTATATTTTCGTCTACGTTTAGTCCCGCATTGCCTAGCCTTTGACTCCTAAACCTTTTTTCATCTATAAATATAGACCCATAAAGCCTCCAAAAATCATCCGATTCGGATTAAATCAATATTTTGATTTAACTAGATAAAAATATTTTTCTCCTTTCCGGCGCGACTTTTGGAAATTGTCTCCTTTCTCCAAAGTCATCTTTTCTCCGCCTTATAAAGATATCTTTCTTTGTTTTTTTCCTTTCCTTTTATACTTCCGTAGTTTATTATTTCTAGACTAATACGATAGAATAATTAGATTATCAATTAGTCTACGTATTTATACATTAGACCCTAGCCGTAGCTATTTTTCTTCCGTAAAACAACTTGGCCCTGATTTTTCAAATAGCCATAACTTTTACTCGTTCATCCAAATTAGATGAAACCAACACCTATAGCTTCGTCTTGTTTTCACCTATCCAGTGAACCTGTCACATCAACTTTTTGAAATTTTCAAATTTCGAAATTTGTTCAGATTCATATTCAAATTTCTTTTGATCATAACTTGAGTTTTATAACTCCGATTTAATTGATTCTTTTTGCAAATCGAAGCTCTTGACCTAAACTTTCTGATAAGGCCAAATTCACAAAATTTTGGTACTGTTAGAAATTGTTTTATGTTGCAAGAGTTATTTGCTTGGTTTTGATGTTTTCCGAACTGTCTTCTTCGTTCTTCTCGATCTTTTGAGTGATTGCTTATGTGTGGTTACTATTGCTTGCTCACGATAGATTGAACGGAGTGTGACGAGTAGAACTATCAAGAGTTATGAGTGTGATTCATCTTCATCAACATTGCAGGCAAGTTCACACTTTGATCATATCCCTTTCATACCCAGTTTTTATGCATTAGTTTCAACCCTCAAACATTGCATGGTTAGGACTTGATAACATGTGGGTATCGGGAAGTAGTTGATGAGGTAGAACCTATTGCCCTGTTACATTCAAACCCTTGGGAGTTACTTCTATGCGTTGCTTATATTGCTATGCTATGCTCGTAGACGTGGTTTGGGAGAGTGAAATCCATGACAGATGTGAGATTGTTAATTAATGGTTCAACTTAAGGTGGCAACTTAAATACACATCTGGGTGGATTGAGGCACATAAGTACCCAGTGTTGCCTGTATTTTTGGAAATCCTGGAATACCCGTGTGATCTTCCTATGGACCGCCACCCAGGCTCAAAGGGAACTAAGATGATTCTTGCTAGAAACTTCCGTGTGTAGCCACAAGCTATTATGGGCTCTAGCATAGTTGAGTAAGTTACGTGAAGCTTTTGAAGAGGTGGATCAGCAGGTAGTGGGTTTGTAAGTTTGGTATGGTCTGCCAGGAGTAGAGAGTTAATGTTTCTGAAAGACTGTGTCTCGGTCATCCGTTTCTCAAACACCCTGTAGTGCGAGAAAACCAACAGAGGAGATCGAGTCTTGTGGGGAAAAGTGCGCAAACCTCTGCAGAGTGTACAATCTAAGCATGGTTAGCCGTGCCCCCGATTATGGACAATTTTGAGTATCTAGTACTTGGAGTATCTTAAGTATCTCATCATTTTACTTAAATAATTTGTTGGGTTATTGATGGGATTGAGTTGGAGGAACCTTCTCAATATTTTCAACCAACTTTGTAGTTAAATAAATTATATTCCTTTGTAGTAGGGAAAAATTGGCTTTTCACAAAAACATTATAACCATAGAGCTTTTCCACCAGCCATATATGCATGTAGTGATAGCTATTATTCATCATTATCCTTTGGTGTGAATTTGCCAGTACATTCAATGTACTGACCATTTGTGGCTGCAACGTCTCATGTTGCAGGAATCTTAGGACGAGTAAGTGATACGTTAGGGTTACGATTTCTACACTCAACTTTGCCGTTGGTGTTGATGGGAATCCACAACCTTGTTGTTACTTCCGCTGTTTGGATTGAGGTAATAGTATTTACGTTATTTTATACATGTGATTTACCTCTGTTATAAATCCTCAAGTACTGTGTGTGTCAGCATAGCGATCCAGGGATGACACTTAAGCACAGAGACTTGACCGTCTGAGGTCGGGTCGCTACAGGATACCCATGTTGGCTCCCACATGTTCCACGATGATCTCATCGGATGAACCACGATGTCGGGGATTCAACCAATCACGTATACAATTCCCTTTGTCCATCGGTATGTTACTTGCCCGAGATTCAATCATCGGTATCTCTATACCTCGTTCAATCTCATTACCGGAAAGTCTCTTTACTCGTTTCATAACGCATGATCCCGTGGCTAACTACTTAGTCACATTGAGCTCGTTATGATGATGCGTTACCGAGTGGGCCTAGAGATACCTCTCCGTCATACGGAGTGACAAATCCCAGTCTCGATTCGTGCCAACCCAACATATACTTTCGGAGATACCTGCAGTGCACCTTTATAGCCACCCAGTTACGTTGTGACATTTGGTACACCCAAAGCATTCCTACGGTATCCGGGAGTTGCACAATCTTATGGTCTAAGGAAATGATACTTGACATTACAAAAACTTTAGCAAACAAACTACACGATCTTATGCTACGTTTAGGATCGGGTCTTGTCCATCACATCATTCTCCTAATGATGTGATCCCGTTATCAATGACATCCAATGTCCATGGTCAGGAAACCATGACCATCTATTGATCAATGAGCTAGTCAACTAGAGGCTCACTAGGGACAAATTACGATCTATGTATTCACACATGTATTACAGTTTCCGGTTAATACAATTATAGCATGAACAATAGACAATTATCATGAACACGGAAATATAATAATAACCACTTTATTATTGCCTCTAGGGCATATTTCCAACAGTCTCCCACTTGCACTAGAGTCAATAATCTAGTTACATTGTGATGAATCGAACACCCATAGAGTTCTAGTGTTGATCATGTTTTGCTTGCGGAAGAGGTTTAGTCAACGGATCTGTGACATTCAAATCCGTATGCACTTTACAAATATCTATATCTCCATCCTGAATATATTCATGAATGGAGTTGAAGCGACGCTTGATATGCCTAGTCTTCTTGTGAAACCTGGGCTCCTTGGCAAGGGCAATAGCTCCAGTGTTATCACAGAAGAGAGTCATCGGGCCCGACACATTGGGAATAACTCCTAGGTCAGTGATGAACTCCTTCATCCAGACTGCTTCCTGTGCTGCCTCCGAGGCTGCTATGTACTCCGCTTCACATGTAGATCCTGCCACGACGCTTTGCTTGCAACTACACCAGCTAACTGCCCCACCATTCAAAATGTACATGTATCCGGTTTGTGACTTGGAGTCATCCAGATCTGTGTCGAAGCTAGCATCGACGTAACCCTTTACGACGAGCTCTTCGTCACCTCCATAAATGAGAAACATATCCTTAGTCCTTTTCAGGTACTTTAGGATAATCTTGACCGTTGTCCAGTGTTCCATGCCGGAATTACTTTGGTACCTCCCTACCAAACTTATGGCAAGATTCACATCAGGTCTGGTACATAGCGTGGCATACATAATAGACCCTACGGCTGAGGCATAAGGGATGACACTCATCTTTTCTCTATCTTCTGTCGAGGTCGGGCATTGAGCCGTGCTCAATTTCACACCTTGCAATATAGGCAAGAACCCCTTCTTGGACTGATCCAAATTGAACTTCTTTAATATCTTGTCAAGGTATGTGCTTTGTGAAAGACCAATGAGGCGTCTCGATCTATCTCTATAGATCTTGATGCCTAATATGTAAGCAGCTTCTCCAAGGTCCTTCATTGAAAAACACTTATTCAAGTAGGCCTTTATACTTTCCAAAAATTCTATATCATTTCCCATCAATAGTATGCCATCCACATATAATATGAGAAATGCTACAGAGCTCCCACTCACTTTCTTGTAAACACAGGCTTCTCCATAAGTCTACGTAAACCCAAACGCGTTGATCATCTCATCAAAGCGAATGTTCCAACTCCGAGATGCTTGCACCAGCCCATACATTGAGAGTTGGAGCTTGCATACCTTGTCAGCATTCTTAGGATCGACAAAACCTTCCGGTTGCATCATATACAATTCTTCCTTAAGGAAACCATTAAGGAATGACATTTTGACGTCCATTTACCATATCTCATAATCATAGAATGCGGCAATTGCTAACATGATTTGGACGGACTTCAGCTTCGCTACGAGTGAGAAGGTCTCATCGTAGTCAACCCCTTGAACTTGTCGATAACCCTTAGTGACAAGACGAGCCTTATAGATGGTCACGTTACCATCCGCGTCAGTCTTCTTCTTAAAGATCCTTTTATTTTCTATGGCTTGTCGATCATCGGGCAAGTCTGTGAAAGTCCATACTTCATTTTCATACATGGATCCTATCTCGGATTTCATGGCTTCAAGCCATTTGTTGGAATCCGGGCCCGCCATCCCTTCTTCATAGTTCGAAGGTTCACCGTTGTCTAACAACATGATTTCCAGGACAGGGTTGACGTACCACTCTGGTGCGGAACGTGTCCTCCTGGACCTACGAAGTTCAGTAGCAACTCGATCTGAAGTTTCATGATCATCATCATTAACTTCCTCTCTAGTCGGTGCAGGCACCACAGAAACATCTTCCTGAGCTGTGCTACTTTCTGGTTCAAGAGGCAGTACCTCATCAAGTTCTACTTTCCTCCCACTTACTTCTTTCGAGAGGAACTCTTTCTCTAGAAAGGATCCATTCTTGGCAACAAAGATCATGCCTTCGGATCTGAGGTAGAAGGTATACCCGATAGTTTCCTTAGGGTGTCCTATGAAGACGCATTTTTCCGACTTGGGTTCGACTTTTCAGGTTGAAGTTTCTTGACATAAGCATCGCATCCCCAAACTTTCAGAAACGACAGCTTAGATTTCTTTCCAAACCATAATTCATACGGTGTCGTCTCAACAGGTTTCGACGGAGCCCTATTTAAAGTGAATGCGGCAGTCTCTAAAGCATAACCCCAAAATGGTGGCGGTAGATCGGTAAGAGACATCATAGATCGCACCATATCCAATAGAGTGTGATTACGACATTCGAACACACCATTTCGCTGAGGTGTTCCTGGCGGCGTGAGTTGTGAAACAATTCCACATTTCTTTAAGTGTGTGCCAAACTCATGACTCAAGTATTCTCCTCCACGATCTGATCGTAAGAACTTTATTTTCCTATCACGTTGATTCTCTACCTCACTCTGAAATTCCTTGAACTTTTGAAAGGTCTCAGACTTGTGTTTCATTAAGTAGACATACCCATATCTACTTAAGTCATCAGTGAGGGTGAGAACATAACGATAGCCACCGCGAGCCTCAACGCTCATTGGACCGCACACATCAGTATGTATGATTTCCAATAAGTTGGTTGCTCGCTCCAAGGTTCTGGAGAACAGAGTCTTGGTCATTTTGCCCATGAGGCATGGTTCGCACGTGTCAAATTATTCATAATCAAGAGACTCCAAAAGTCCATCTGCATGGAGTTTCTTCATGCGTTTGACACCAATGTGACCAAGGCGGCAGTGCCACATGTATGTGGGACTATCATTATCAACCTTACATCTTTACCATTCACACTATGAATATGTGTAACATCACGTTTGAGATTAAACAAAAATAAACCATTGACCAGCGGGGCATGACCATAAAACATATCTCTCATATAAGTAGAACAACCATTATTCTCGGATTTAAATGAGTAGCCATCTCGCATTAAACGAGATGCAGATACAATGTTCATGCTCAAAGCTGGTACTAAATAACAATTATTGAGGTTTAAAACTAATCCCATAGGTAGATGTAGAGGGAGCGTGCCGACGGCGATCACATCGACCTAACCATTCCCGACGCGCATCGTCACCTCGTCCTTCGCCAGTCTCCGCTTATTTCTCAGCTCCTGTTTTGAGTTACAAATATGAGCAACCGCACCGGTATCAAATACCCAGGAGCTACTACGAGCGCTGGTAAGGTACACATCAATAACATGTATATCACATATACCTTTGGCGTTGCCGGCCTTCTTATCCGCTAAGTACTTGGGGCAGTTCCGCTTCCAGTGACCATTTCCCTTACAATAAAAGCATTGAGTCTCGGGCTTGGGTCCATTCTTTGGCTTCTTCCCGGCAACTGATTTATCGGGCGCGACAACTCCCTTGCCGTCCTTCTTGAAGTTCTTCTTACCCTTGCCTTTCTTGAAACTAGTAGCTTTATTCATCATCAACACTTGATGTTCCTTTTTGATTTCCACCACCGTTGATTTCAGCATTGAATATAACTGAGGAATGGACTTCTCCATCCCTTGCATATTGTAGTTCATCACAAGGATCTTGTAGCTAGGTGGAAGCGACCGGAGGATCCTGTCCATGACCGAGTCATTTGGAAGATTAACTCCCAGCTGAGACAAGCGGTTGTGCAACCCAGACATTTTGAGTATATGCTCGCTGACAGAACTATTTTCGATCCTCCATCTTACAACTGTAGAACTTGCCGGAGACTTCATATCTCTCGACCCGGGCATGAGCTTGGAAAACCATTTTCAACTCTTGGAACATCTCATATGCTCCGTGCTGCTCAAAACGCTTTTGGAGCCCCGGTTCTAAGCTGTAAAGCATGCCACACTGAACCAGGGAGTAATCATCACTACGCGACTGCTAGGCGTTCATAACGTCTTGAGTTGCTGGGAAAATGGGTGCGTGACCTAGCCGTGCTTCAAGGACATATGCTTTCTTGGCAGCTATGAGGATGATCCTCAAGTTACGGACCCAATCCGTATAGTTTCTACCATCATCTTTCAGCTTGGTTTTCTCTAGGAACACGTTGAAGTTGAGGGCAACATTAGCATGGGCCATTTCATCTACAATACATATTGTAAAGACATTTTAGACTAAGTTCATGATAATCAAGTTCATCTAATTAAATTATTTAATGAACTCCCACTCAGACAGACATCCCTCGAGTCATCCAAGTGATACATGTTCCGAATTGACTAGGCCATGTCTAATCATAACGTGAGACGGACTAGTCATCAACGGTGAACATCTCCATGTTGATCGTATCTACTATATGACTCATGTTCGACCTTTCGATCTCTCGTGTTCTGAGGCCATGTCTGTACATGCTAGACTCGTCAAGTCAACCTAAGTGTTTTGCACGTGTAAATCTGGCTTACACCCGTTGTATGCGAACATTAGAATCTATCACACCCGATCATCACGTGGTGCTTCGAAACAATAAACCTTCGCAACGGTGCATAATTAGGGGGAACACTTTTCCTGAAATTTTAGTGAGGGATCATCTTATTTATGCTACCGTTGTTCTAAGCAAATAAGATGTAAACATGACAAACATCACATGCAAATCATAAAGTGACATGATATGGCCAATATCATCTTGCGCCTTTGATCTTCATCTTCGAGGCGCGGAATGAACACCATCGTCACCGGCATGACACCATGATCTCCATCATCGTGTCTTCATGAAGTTGTCTCGCCAACTATTACTTCTACTACTATGGCTAACGGTTAGCAATAAAGTAAAGTAATTACATGGCATTTTCATTGACACGCGGGTCATACAATAAATTAAGACAACTCCTATGGCTCCTGCCGGTTGTCATACTCATCGACATGCAAGTCGTGATTCCTATTACAAGAACATGATCAATCCCATACATCACATATATCATTCATCACATCCTTTTGGCCATATCACATCACATAGCATACCCTACAAAAACAAGTCAGACGTCCTCTAATTGTTGTTGCATGTGTTACGTGGCTGCTATGGGTTTCTAGCAAGAACATTTCTTACCTACGCAAAACCACAACGGTGATATGCCAATTGCTATTTACCCTTCATAAGGACCCTTTTCATCGAATCCGATCCGGCTAAAGTGGGAGAGACTGACACCCACTAGCCACCTTATGCATCAAGTGCATGTCAGTCGGTGGAACCAGTCTCACGTAAGCGTACGTGTAAGGTTGGTCTGGGCCGCTTCATCCCACAATGCCGCTAAATCAAGATAAGACTAGTAACGGTAAGCAAATTGAACAAATCATCGCCCACAACTACTTTGCGTTCTACTCGTGCATAGAATCTACGCATAGACCTAGCTCATGATGCCACTATTGGGGAACGCAGCAATAATTCAAAAAATTCCCTACGTGTCACCAAGATCAATCTAGGAGATGCTAGCAATGAGAGAGAGGGAGTGCATATTCATACCCTTGAAGATCGCTAAGCAGAAGCATTACAAGAACGCGGTTGGTGGAGTCGTACACGCAGCGATTCCGATCGCGGTCGATTCCGATCTAAGCGTTGAACAACGGCGTGAGACATCTCCAGCGTATCTATAATTTATGAAGTATTTATGCTATTATATTATCAACCTTGGATGTTTTATATGCATTTATATGCTATTTTATATGAATTTTGGGACTAACCTATTAACCTAGAGCCCAGTGCCAGTTTCTGTTTTTTTTCTTGTTTTAGAGTATCGCAGAAAAGGAAAATCAAATGGAGTCCAATTGACCTGAAACTTCATGGAACTTATTTTTGGACCAGAAGAAGTCCACGGAGCATCGGAGATGGACCAGAAGAGTCCCGGGCTGCCCACGAGGGTGGGGGCGCACCCCCTGCCTCGTGGACAGCCCGGAGACCCCCCTGACTTGTTCTCGATGCCAAAACCTCTTATATATATTGAAACCTCCAGAAAGAAACCTAGATCGGAAGTTACACCGCCTCAAGCCTCTGTAGCCATGAGAAATCAATCTAGGCCCTCTCTGGCACCCTGTCGGAGGGGGCTATCATCACCGGAGGCCATGGAGGAGGATCCCGGAGGGGCCATCATCGCCATGAAGGCCAAGGACTAGAGGGAGAACCTCTCCCCATCTAGGGGGAGGCCATGGAGTAGGAAGCACAAGGGGGAGAACCTCTCCTCCTCTCTCTCGGTGGCACCGGAGTGCCATCGGGAGGGGAATCATCACCGCGGTGATCGTCTTCATCAACATCACCATCATCATCATCCTCGTCTCTTTTATGCGGTCCACTCTCCCGCACCCTGCTGTAATCCCTACTTGAACATGGTGCTTTATGCCACATATTATGATCCAATGATGTGTTGCCATCCTATGATGTTTTGAGTAGATATCCTTTGTCTTTGGGTTGATTAATGATCTAGATTGGTATGAGTTGTATGTTTTACTTTGGTGCTGTCCTATGGTGCCCTCTGTGTCGCGCAAGCGTGAGGGATTCCCGCTGTAGGGTGTTGCAATACGTTTATGATTCGCTTATAGTGGGTTGCGTGAGTGACTGAAACACAAACCCGAGTAAGGGGGTTGTTGCTTATGGGATAAAGAGGACTTGATGCTTTAATGCTATGGTTGGGTTTTATCTTAATGATCTTTAGTAGTTGCGGATGCTTGCTAGAGTTCCAATCATAAGTGCATATGATCCAAGAAGAGAAAGTATGTTACACTACTGGAATCAGCTAGTTTGCCATCTGCCAGTTCTTTGTCGTCCGCTAGCGGACGGCAAAGAAGCTCTTTGCCATCAGCTTCCGAAAAGCAAACGGCAAAGAACTGGCTGATGGCAAAGACCAAGTTTGCCATCAGCCAGTTCTTTGCCGTCGGCTAGCGGACGGCAAAGAGGGAGGGGCCCCACTGACGAACTGCAAAAAAAAAACCTAACGGGCCCCCTCTTTGCCGTCCGCTAGCGGACGGCAAAGAGAAAGAAGGCGGACGGCAAAGTGCCGCGGACGGCAAAGAGGGAGGCCCCACGTAACGTTAACGGGGCCGCGCCCCACACCCCCCCTCTCTCTCTTTCTCTCCCACCTCTCGCCACCCCGTCGCACCACGCCCCGCCGCCGCCCCAGCGCCCCCCGCCGCCGCCCTCCCCCCGCCCGCCCCCCGCCCCGCGCCCCCCGCCCCCGCCGCCCTGCCGTCTGGGCGCCGGCACCTCCGCGCCCCGCCGCCCCGGCCGGGCCCGGCGCCGCCGCCCCAGGCCGCCCCGCCCCCCTCCTCCGCCGCCCCAGGCCGCCCCGCCCCGCTCCTCCGCCGCCCCAGGCCGCACCGCCCCCCTCCTCCACCCTGCAGGTGAGCTTCTTCCTTTTTTTCCTTTTTTCTGTTTTTTTAGTTTTAGGTTTATGTTTAATTTAGATTTAGTTTTAGTTTTAGGATTAGTTTTTAGGTTTATAGGTTTAGTTTTAGTTTAGTTTTAGGTTTAGATTTAGTTTTTTCTTTTTCTGTTTTTTTAGTTTTAGGTTTTAGGTTTAGTTTAGTTTTAGGAAAGAAGAAAAAGAGAAAAGAAGAGAAGAAGAAGAAGAAGAAGAAGAAGAGAGGAGAGAAAAAAAAGAAGAAGAGAAGAAGAAGAAAGAAAAAAAGAGAGGAGAGAAAAAGAAGAAGAAGAGAAGAAGAGAAGAAAAAAGAGGAGAGGAGGAGAAGAAGAAGAGGAAAAAGAAAGGAGGAAGAAGAAGAAGAAGAAGAAGGAAAAAGGAAGAAAAGGAAAAAGAGGAAGAAGAAGAAAAGGAAAAAAACCCGACCCGACACGGTACCCTGACCCCGACCCGGCACCCGACACGACACCCCGACCCCGAGACCCCGACCCCGACACCCCGACCCGACCCACCCGACCCCGACCCCGACCCCCGCCCGACCCCGACACCCCGACCCCGACCCCACACCTCGACCCGACCCGACACCGACCCAGACCCCGACCCGGCACCCGACACACACCCCACAGAACCACCCCGACCACCCTCACACCCCGACCCCACCCCACACCCCGACCCTCGACCGACCTGTACCCAGACCCCGACCCGGCAACCCGACACACACCCACCCCAAGACCCCGACACCCAGACCCCGACCCCGACACCCCGACCCACCCACCCGACACCCCGACCCCACCCCCCCGACCGACCCCGACACCACACCCCGACCCCGAACAACACCCCGACACCGACACGGCACTACCCCCGACATCGACACGACACCCCGACCCCCCGACCCCGAAACAGCACCCCGACCCCGACACGGCACCCCGACACCGACAGGACACCCCGACCACCGACACCTCCCGAAAAGGTGTTCTTTGGCCTTCCAGAGGCCGACGGGGTCATATATTTGTGAATTATTAGTTAGGTCATATATTTTTCGATTTTGTTATGAAAAACATCATATATAATTGTGTTGATCGTGTAGTTTTAAATGTGTAGTTGTTTCATCGCTGCGAGGTTTGGTGTTCGACGACCTCGCCGTGCGTTTGACGAGCTCTGCCCCTTCGTTCGTGGGTGAGCACAAATGACAAGTCCTCCTCCCCCATTAATTATTTGATCTATTCCGATGAAACTTGATAGCTAGCTATATATGTGTCTTGAATCATCAGTATGCGTAACCAATATGTGTCTCCCATTCGAAAGCGTCATAGTTATAAATATGCATGCATTTGCATATTTATAACCTTGATTCTTTCGAATTGTCCAACGCTATCCATGGACAGCCCGAGTATGTGTAGATTGGGTTCGTTTTTCCATATGCTTTGCTCCGGATCCGACGCATATATTTCGTCAGTGCCTCCCCTGTTGTTCTCCGGGTACACATCCTCTCTGTTTATTGCAGAGACGTGTATCAGGAGAACAGCGGGGAGGTGCTGCCGAAATTTTGCGTCGGATCCGGAGCATAGCATGGGAAAATAAACCCAATCTACACATACACGGGTGGGATTAGGACCTATCATTACCTATTAGAGTGTAGGTTGCATGGACATAATAAAATTGACAAAGTAGATCAACTGATGAATATATACATGGTGAATTACATATATAATTGTTGTGTGTCCAGTAGCTCTGAAAGTCAAGATGAGTGACTGTGCTTGGATGTATACCGGTCACACTGGTCAGAACAAATGAAGCGCTGAATGGTTCACAAAAACTAAGGGGTTTGTGCAAGCCGCATTTGCAAATGGCCAAAAGAAAACCTGGTGCCCCTGTTTCCGGTGCGGCAATTGGGAAAAGAAGACAGAGGCTGAAATGGGCAAACACCTGCAGAAGAGTGGTTTTACGCCCGATTATACGGTGTGGACATTTCATGGTGAGTCTGCCCAACGTGACCGAGCTGAGGTGGATCGTCGTCGCACCGACGAGCATGGTACCGGGATGGAAAACATGGTGCAAGGCTATGATGATGCTCGGGATTCGGACGAGGAGATGGAGGAATCTGCAAAGGCCTTCAATGAAATGTTGGAGTCTTCGAAACGTCCGCTCCACGAGCACACTGAGCTTTGTCAGTTGGATGCCATCTCACAAGTAATGGCTCTGAAGGCTCAGTTCAACTTGGGCAGAGAATGCTATGACGCAATTATGACAGTATTTGGACGCTTTCTACCCAAAGGCCATGTAATGCCTGCAAACCTGTACCAGTCGGACAAAATCCTCCGTGCACTGAAGATGCCCTATGAGAAGATACATGCCTGTGAGAAAGGATGTGCCTTATTTAGACTTGACTATGCGGACTTGAACTATTGTCCCATTTGCAAGTCTTCCAGGTATATTGTGGTAGACAACGGTATGGGTGAGAAGACACAGACCAAAATCCCCGTTAGTTCTTCGGTATATGCCAATCGTACCAAGACTTCAACGTCTTTTCATGGTCAAAGAGACGGCCAGACAGATGACATGGCACAAAACAGGCAAAAGAACCAAACTAGATGCAGATGGGAATCTGATGATGGTACACACATCGGATGGTGTTGCGTGGAAAAAGTTTGATGAATTACATGCTGACAAAGCGGCAGATCCGAGGCATCCTCGAGTTGGCATCAGCACGGATGGGTTCAGTGTGTTTGGTATGATGGCAGCCCAATACAGTTGTTGGCCCGTATTTGTCTTTCCACTCAATCTCCCCCCCAGACAGATTATGCAAAGAAAGAACATTTTCCTGACGTTGATAATTCCAGGACCCAACTATCCGGGCAAAAATATGAATGTGTACATGCAGCCGCTTAAGGACGAATTGCAAGAAGCCTGGGATAATGGGTTCAAGACATACGACGCCTTTAGCAAACGGAACTTCATAATGCGTGTCTGGTACATGTACTCGACGCATGACTTGCCGGCGTATGCGCTATTCGTTGGCTGGTGTGTGCATGGAAGGTTCCCGTGCCCCACATGCAAGGGAGCTCTTGAGTTTCGTTGGCTTCAGGCCGATCGCAAGTTTTCTTGCTTCGACATGCATAGACAGTTCCTGGATCCTCGCCATAAGTTCAGGAAAGACAAGAAGAACTTCATCAGGGGTAGAGTTGTCAAAAACTCCGCACCACCTGCATTGACAGGCCAACAGACCCTGGATCAGTTAAACACTCTCGAGCCAGATCCACAACGTCTAGGGTACTTCAAGGGGTATAATACTAAGCATGCGTGGACTCACAAAACATGCTTATGGGATCTGCCTTACTTCAAAGACCTCCTTTGCCCACACAACATCGACGTGATGCACACTGAGAAGAATATCGCCGAGGCACTTTTTGGTACATTGTTCGGCATAGATGGGAAGTCAAAGGATAATACTAAGGCTAGAGTCGATCTGGAGGCGCTATGTGATAGGCCGTTACAAAACATGAAAGAACCGAAAGGAAAGCAGAACTGGACGAAGCCAAAGGCATGGTTCAATCTTGGAAGGCCAGCTATGAGGGAAATTCTCTTGTGGGTGCAACAGCAGTTGATGTTCCCCGATGGGTATGCAGCGAATCTAAAGAGGGGAGCGAATCTTGATAAACTGAAGATATTTGGTCTCAAGAGTCATGATTGGCACATATGGATTGAGCGGGTAATGCCGGTGATGTTGCGTGGCTTCATCCCTGAGGATGAATGGCTAGTACTGGCAGAACTCAGCTATTTCTTCCGTGTTCTTTGTGCGAAAGAACTATCGCCTGGCGTGCTAGAAGAAATGGAAGAGTTGGCGCCGGAGTTGATCTGCAAGTTAGAGAAGATCTTTCCACCGGGCTTCTTTAATCCAATGCAGCATTTGATTTTGCATCTCCCGACCGAGGCAAGATTGGGGGGGGGCCCGTGCAAAATCGTTGGTGCTACCCAACTGAGAGGATGCAGAAGATGCTTCGAGAAAAATGTAAAAATAAACGTAGAATTGAAGCATCGATGGCTGAGGCATTCATCACAGAGGAGGCGGCAAACTTCGTAACAGCGCACTACGAAGCCAAAAATCGTCATTTGCATAATCCGAAGCCTCGGTACAATGCTGACGAGCCTAAAAAGGGTGGATCCAAACTCAGCCTATTCAAAGGGAATCTTGCACCAGCTAGTGTTTCACATCCAGTATCTTTGGATAACGAAGAATGGCGGACCATTTCGTTGTATATCTTCAACAACCTGATAGAAGTGCGGCCGTACATCGAGTAAGTTCTCGGTACATTGTTTCGCAACTTCTATTTCCTTTGAACTACTCTTATTCCTGGATATGTCATACAGTCGATACGTCACCATATTCTCGTATGGAGCGGAGATCCAAAAGGATTCCGTCGAAGAGTATGAGCTTCTCGCAAAGCAAGGAGGTGGCTATCCCAGTTTCATCTCTTGGTTCAAACAAACGGTACTTTCTATTAGACAATTTCATATCATTCGCTAATTTGTGCATAATGCAACAATCCTTTCATATTAAACTTGTAGGCTAATTCAGAGTCTATGGACGCCGAATTGAGACAAGTCGCTAATGGTTTTGACTATAAGGTCCGTTCATTTTACAAGTACGACATCAACGGGTATCGCTTTCGTACCTATGGCAAAGAGCTATCTATGGCCGACCGAAAGTCAACAAATTGTTGTGTATCTGCTATCGGCGAAGGAGGTACCGAGTATTATGGGAGAGTTGAAGCAATTTATGAACTTCTGTTCTATGGTGAAAATCCACCGAATGTCGTAGTCTTCAAATGTTATTGGTTTCAGCCGAAGGAGACTAGAAGGACTCATGAACATGTAGGGCTAGTTGAAATCAACCAAAGCACTCATTTAGATGTTCCTGATGTCTATATTATGGCTCAACAGGCGACCCAAGTATTCTATCTACCGTGGGCCTGCCAAACTAATCCAAATCTGAAAGGTTGGGATGTCGTTTATGAAGTGCCGCCACGTGCTAGACTTTCTCCCCCAAAGGAAGAGGATTATGAACCTCACATTAACCCAGACACATATGAAGGAGAATTCTTCCAAGAGACACGTCTTTCCAAAAAGCTTTTCAAGAACCGCTATACTTCACCCCAAAACATTGAAGTAGACAGCGACAATGAATCCGACATCACCCCAGAGGAGGAACAAGAAGAGCCGGAACAAGAAGAGGTTACTGCTGCGGATGACCTGTCAATGCTTGACCGATTACGTCAAGGTGGCCTTGCACATGTTGATGCCAATGAACCCTATGAGCCCGTCATTGATTATAGTGATGATGATGATTATGCATTTATTGATGATACTGATCGAGATTATTAGTAGTGTCAGGTATTACATTTTTTTATGTTGTACTTGATGATGATACACTTAAGTGATACACATATTATTAGTCATGTCGGTCTTTTTTTATGTTGTACTAATTTCGTTTACTGTTTGTCATGGCAGGTGTTGAAAGATGGTGGGCGCTGGTCGGGAGCGTGGTCTGAGGTCTTCCATTCCATACGCACCTCTCCGCCGAGCGTTGCTGGACAGTATGGCCACACCGCCGGGCCCTTCTTCGTCGACCGCGGTGCCCAGCAGGGGACGAGGTAGGAAGAGAGGAGGTGGGGCACGTGGTCGTGGGAGAGGAGGTAGGGTGACTGCTACGGCGCCTTCCTCGCCGCCACCCCCAGCCGTTTCACCCGAGCACGTGACTGCTAGGGTGGACTCGTCCGAGGAGGAGGCTACACGGACTCCGGTCCACGAGCCTCCGGTCCACGGGTCTTGGGCCCACGAGCCTCGGGTCGACTGGCCTTCGGCCCACGAGAGTTCGGCCCACGTGACCCCGGAGGAGCACACGTCCGGATGGGGTACCTGGCCGGATCAGCCCGAGGAGCTGAGTGGCCATGCTGATGATGGCGGGGAGCCGACTGATCTTGAGGAGGAGGGGGGCACCGTCTACCAGCGTGGTGCTACACGGCTCCCGTCCGTGCCGGTGACCCGCGAGCAGAGGTGGTTGATTTTCCCTGATGGGGAGAGGTACGTAAGTGCATTTAATATTTTTTTACCTTGTGCATTCACGTTTTTTCAAATAACTAATGCGTTGGCCTTGTCATGCTGCAGGGGTTGGGACCACCATCATAGTGTCCGCCGGCCCAACTCCGTCCTTGGAGTTCTTTGCCGGCAAAACTTCCCAGGGTTTGTCACGTTGCCTGGTGAGGGTCGGCTTCCAGAGCTTGGATTGAGCTGGGAGCACTACGTGGCTGCCCCGGCCCCGCCGGATGAGATTATCGACGGTGTCGTGTGCAACACGAGGGCAGACATGGTGATCAGAAAGTTCTGGGTAATTTCTCCTTTACACATTTAAAAATCTTCAACTAGCTAGTTATTAATTGTACTAATCAATATTGTCTCATTTGATTGCAGACATTCTACAGGTGTGAGGAGGGATACGAGGAGGACGCGGCACATGTTATCGAGAACGTCTGCAAGCGCCTACTCCAGAACTTACGGCACGAGGCTCGGGTGCAGGCTGTTCGAGACTACTACGCCTTGCGTGGTATCAAGAAGACCAAGCCGGCGTGCCGCGATAAGTTCCTGAGTAAGGAGCAGTACATGAAGGTAATTCTTAAGGCCTTCTCTACTTAAGTTCCTTCATTTAGTAATTCTTAGCCGTAGCGCTCAAGTTTCTATTTGCTAACTTAGGCGCCTCCGAGATGGTGTGCGGATCGGATGGATTGTTGGGGAGGTGTTGGTCGATGAGTGGTGCTCACAACGATGGCTAGCCCTCCACAACGAGGCCAAGGACAAACGTGCCCAAATGGAAGGTGTGCCACACCATCAAGGCAGCTCCAACTTATATCAGTTCGGGCGCAACTGGGTATGTGGTTTGCTTCATGATTCATGCAATTCATTCATCATGCTAGCTTGAGCCCTTTAATTACTAATTTTCATTGTTTCTCTCTTTCAGGCACGCTACAATAAGGCGGATAAGGTGCCAGAGGTGTATGACCTGTATGCCATGGCCCACACTGCCTCTTTCAAGAAAGTCAAGGCTTTCTCTCAGTCTGACCTCGATGATGCAAACAACTTCACCAACATCTCCTCCCACAACAAGCTCGTGAGATATAGAGATGAGGGGAAGGCAAGGAAAGGGGAGGACATTAACCCGAGCCAGGGTCCCATTGATCCAGAGCTGTTGATGATATCTGGTGGCGGGAGGTCCCATGGCTCCATAGCCATTGGAGATGGACTTATCCGTTGTCCTAGCACTCTCCCGGAGATCAAGGCGCGCCAGTCGAGCTCCGCTCCTGAGATAAGGCCTCGTGAACGGCCAGTGCAACTCGCCATCAAGGTTAGTGATACGTACTCAGTTATCTTTCTCCATTACATTGTGTGCGCTTCCATCAATGATTACAAATGGTCATGTGAGTGGTGTTGCAGGCTGCTATACAGAGTGAGAGAGATAGAACGGAGAAACTTCTGGCGGAGGCGGCGGAGAGGCAGCGGGAGTTGGAGGAGAGGATGACAAAGATGATGGAGGAGGAGAGGGCACAGAATGACATGCAGGCAAGGGCCATGTACGAGCTCCATGTGGTAAGTTTCTTCTGCAGATTAGCCAAAACATTCATGTAGTGTTTGTCTCATTACTAACTAGTATGACTGAGTCGTCAAAACCAAATGTGCAGTCTGTGTGCGAGAAGACAGGTCAGACCGCTCTGCCGATGCCAGTGATTGCTCCTGGGACCACGGTGAGTTTTATTGAATGGACATTACTTGCTAGTCTTAACATTTGAGTGTCATCATGCTAACAAGACATTGGAAATGATCTTTGGTGCAGCGTAACTCCAGATAAGCATCGCACGATCCTTCTCCAGCTACCGACACGATCCACCCCGCTCCTACACCTCCTACATCTTGGTAAGTTTATCTAGTGTTTTGCTTAACACATGCATAAAGACCTAGACTTAGCTTTATTTCCTCCAATGCTTACCATAATGACCTAGACTTAGCTTCTTCACCTCCAAAATGACTTAATAAGCTTACTGACCTCCAAAACCATCCATTTTACCTAAGTTAGCTCTAAAACGATCTGTACTTAGCTTACTTATGTCAAAAATTGCATAATTAGCTTAGTTAGCTTATAGACGATCCATTTTACCTAAGTTAGCTCTAAAATGACCCATTTTACCTAGGTTAGCTTATAAATGATCCAGTTCATCCAAGTTAGCTCAAAAATGACCCATTTTACCTAGATTAGCTCCTAAATGATCCATTTTACCTACGTTAGCTTTAAAATGACCCATTTCACCTAGGTTAACTCCAAAATGACCAATCTTACCTAGGTTATCTCATAAACGATCCATTTCAACTAATTTAGCTCATAAACGATCCATTTCACCTAGGTTACCTAAAAAACGATCCATTTCACCTAAATTAGCTCTTAAATGATCCATTTCACCTAAGTTAGCTCAAAAAGATCCATTTCAACTAAATTAGCTCATAAATGATCCATTTCACCTAAGTTAGCTCAAAAACTATCCATTTGAACTAAGTTAGCTCATAAATGATCCATTTCATCTAAGTTAGCTAAAAAAGATCCATTTCACCTTAGTTACCTGAAAAACGATCCATTTGACCTTAGTTAGCTCATAAACGACCCATTTCAACTAAGTTAGCTCATAAATGATCCATTTCACCTTAGCTAGCTCATAAACGACCCATTTCAACTTAGTTAGCTCATATATGATCCATTTCACGTAAGTTAGCTCATAAATGACATACTCTTCTTGTTCTAGTCTTCTTCTTGTTCTACTCTTCTTGTTCTAGTCTTCTTCTTGTTCTACTCTTCTTCTTGTTCTACTCTTCTTGTTCTAACTTTCTTATTTTTCATTTTGCAGAGTTCATTCACTTGACGAAAGCTTGCATAGATGGAGTGCTCCTTATCCCTTTCTCTGTTTCTTTTGTATCGTTGAACTATGCATGTATCGTTGGATGAAACTATTGTAATATATATGGTTGGATGCCTCTATGTTGAACTTGTTATGTATGATGGAACTATGCATGTAATATATATGGTTGGATGATGAAGTTATGTGTTGGATATCTTATATGTTTGCTCTGTAATGGCCTTTTGAAATATATCTATATATGTCATCTATATTTGTGATGAAAATTGTTGGATTTAATAAAAAACAGATAAAAGAGCCAATATGCAGGCTCTTTGCCGTCTGCCACCGACGGCAACGGGCTCTTTGCCGTCGGCCGCGGACGGCAAAGAAGGCACGTGGCATCCAGCTGTGCTTCCTGGGAGCTGACCCATTTGGTCAGTTTGCCTACAGTGGCAGACGGCAAAGACTTTGCCATCAGTGGCAGACGGCAAAGAACCTGCCATGTAGTGACGTGTAGATGACATCATACGGCGGACGGCAAAGACACTAGAAAGTTTGCCGTCAGCGCCGAACGACAAAGGCCTGCCGTTAGCCACTTAACGGACTGACAGCGCAATTATTTCCGTCTGCCTTCTTTGCCGTCTGCCGCGCTCTCTTTGCCGTCTGCGGCGGACGGCAAAGACTTTGCCATCAGTAGCAGACGGCAAAGTAGCTGTTTACCGAAGCCTACTTTGCCGGAGCCTTTTGCCGTCCGCGGCTGACGGCAAAGGCCTTTGCCGTCCGCCGTTCATGCCTTTGCCGTCCGCCGTGGCAGACGGCAAAGTAGCTGATTCCTGTAGTGTTAGCTTATGCCTCTCCCTCATATGAAACTGCAATAGTGATTACCGGTCTTGTTAACAATTGCCTAGGACAATTCCGCACACCGATCCACCACTATTCCACACTCGCTATTTATAATATTTAGTAATATATTCTAACTTTATGATAACAACACCTAATTTTATATGTTAGCTCTCCGATATCATGCAAAGTTATCCACTTCATACCCACAACATAGTTTTATTTCTCGTTACTAGTTGGAAGCAAACGTTCGGTGTACGTAGAGTCGTATCAGTGACAGATAGGGATTGAGAGAATATTGATCCTACCTTTAGCTCCTTGTGGGTTCGACACTCCATACTTATCACTTCCACCTTTGGAAATTGCTACGATGATTCCCTGCACTTGGGGATTATCACAGCGCCTCCGCGTTCAACACACGTACAGCCCAGGTATATCTCCTCCTTCTTGATCCAGCAAGGGGAGAGGAGAAGTTGAGGGAGAACTCCGACAACACGACGACGTGGTGGTGATGGAGCTCGTGGTTCTCCGGCAGAGCTTCGCCAAGCTCTACGGAGGAGGAGGTGTTGGAGAGGGGGAGGGCTGCGCCAGGGGAAGGGTGCGGCAGCCCTCCCACACCCCACTATATTTAGGGGCAAGGGAGAGGGGGCGGCGACCTGATAACCCAAAAGTATAGGGGATCGCAACAGTTTTCGAGGGTAGAGTATTCAACCCAAATTTATTGATTCGACACAAGGGGAGCCAAAGAATATTCTCAAGCATTAGCAGCTGAGTTGTCAATTCAACCACACCTGGATAACTTAATATCTACAACAAAGTATTTAGTAGCAAAGTAATATGATAGTAGTGGTAACGGTAGCAAAAGTAATGGTAGAAAAAGTGAATAAGCGAAGAACAATATATGGAAAGCTCGTAGGCAATGGATCGATGATAGATAATTATGCCGGATGCGATCGATCATGTAACAGTCATAACCTAGGGTGACACAGAACTAGCTCCAGTTCGTCAATGTAATGTAGGCATGTATTCCGAATATAGTCATACGTGCTTATGGAAAAGAACTTGCAGGACATCTTTTGTCCTACCGTCCCGTGGCAGCGGGGTCCTATTGGAAACTAAGGGATATTAAGGCCTCCTTTTAATAGAGTACCGGACCAA
Source organism: Triticum urartu (assembly GCF_003073215.2). Lineage (NCBI taxonomy): Eukaryota > Viridiplantae > Streptophyta > Magnoliopsida > Poales > Poaceae > Triticum > Triticum urartu. The sequence goes on from NC_053026.1 coordinate 341,637,852, forward strand.
AGCATTAACACATAGTGAATACATGAACTCCTCAACTACGGTCATCACCGGTAGTGGTCCCTATTATTGTCACTTCGGGGCTAACGGATCATAACACATAATAGGTGACTATAGACTTGCAAGATAGGATCAAGAACTCTCATATATTGATGAAAACATAATAGGTTCAGATCTGAAATCATGGCACTCGGGCCCTAGTGACAAGCATTAAGCATAGCAAAGTCATAGCAACATCAATCTCAGAACATAGTGGATACTAGGGATCAAACCCTAACAAAACTAACTCGATTACATGATAAATCTCATCCAACCCATCATCGTCCAGCAAGCCTACGATGGAATTACTCACGCACGGCGGTGAGCATCATGAAATTGGTGATGGAGAAAGGTTGATGATGATGATGATGATGAAGGATTCCCCTCTCCGGAGCCCCGAACGGACTCTAGATCAGCCCTCCCAAGAGAGTGTAGGGCTTGGTGGCGGCTCCGTATCGTGAAACGCGATGAATCCTTCTCTCTGATTTTTCTCCCCGAAAGTGAATATATGGAGTCAAGGTTGAGGTCGGTGCAGTGTCAGGGGGCCCACGAGGCAGGGGGCGCGCCAAGGGGGGTAGGGCGCGCCCCCACCCTTGTGGATAGGGTGTGGGCCCCTGACGTGGATCTTTCTTCCAGTATTTTTTATATATTCCAAAATAATTCTCCGTTGATTTTCAGGTCATTCCGAGAACTTTTATTTCTGCACAAAAATAACACCATGGCAATTCTGCTGAAAACAACATCAGTCCGGGTTAGTTCCATTCAAATCATGCAAGTTAGAGTCCAAAATAAGGGCAAAAGTGTTTGGAAAAGTTGATACGACGGAGACGTATCAACTCCCCCAAGCTTAAACCTTTGCTTGTCCTCAAGCAATTCAGTTGATAAACTGAAAGTGATAAAGAAAAACTTTTACAAACTCTGTTGCTCTTGTTGTTGTAAATATGTAAAGCCAGCATTCAAGTTTTCAGCAAAGATTATGAACTAACCATATTCATAATAACATTTAGGTCTCATGTTTACTCATATCAATGGCATAATCAACTAGCGAGTAATAATAATAAATCTCGGATGACAACACTTTCTCAAAACAATCGTAATATGATATAACAGGATGGTATCTCACTAGCCCTTTCTGAGACTGCAAAACATTAGTGCAGAGCACCTTTAAAGATCAAGGTCTGACTAGACATTATAATTCATGGTAAAAGAGATCCAGTCAAGTCGTACTCAACGTAAACTAACAGTAATGGATGCAAATGACAGCGGTGCTCTCCAACTGGTGCTTTTTAATAAGAGGATGAAGACTCCGCATAAAAGTAAATAGATAGGCCCTTCGCAGAGGGAAGCAGAGATTTGTAGAGGTGCCAGAGCTCGGTTTTAAAATAGATATGAATAATATTTTGAGCGGTATACTTTCATTGTCAACATAACAACCGAGAAATCTCGATATCTTCTATGCTACACACATTATAGGCGGTTCCCAAGCAGACTGGTAAAGTTTATACTCCCCCACCACCAACAAGCATCAATCCATGGCTTGCCCGAAACAACGGGTGCCTCCAACTAACAACAATACTGGGGGAGTTTTGTTTGTAATTATTTTGATTTGATTTGCTTAAAGCATGGGACTGAGCATCCCGGTGACCAGCCATTTTCTCGTGAGTGAGGAGCGGAGTCCACTCCTCCTGAGAACAACCCGCCTAGCATGGAAGATACAGTTATCCCTACTTGATACATGAGCTATTCGAGCATACAAAACAGAATGTTTATTTGAAGGTTTAGAGTTTGGCACATACAAATTTACTTGGAACGACAGGTAGATACCATGTATAGGTAGGTATGGTGGACTCATATGGAACAACTTTGGGGTTTATGGAGTTGGATGCACAAGCAGTATTCCCGCTTAGTACAGGTGAAGGCTAGAAAAAGACTGGGAAGCGACCAGCTAGAGAGCGACAACAGTCATGAACATGCACATGCATTAAAATTAATCAACACCGAATGCAAGCATGAGTAGGATATAATGCACCATGAACATAAATATCATGGAGGCTATGTTGATTTTGTTTCAACTACATGCGTCAACATGTGCCAAGTCAAGCCACTTGAATCATTCAGAAGAGGATACCACCCTATCATACCACATCACAACCATTTTAATAGCATGTTGGCACGCAACGTAAACCATTATAAACTCCTAGCTAATTAAGCCTGGCATAAGCAACTATAATAGGCTGAATCAGGAACGATGGACTAATCATATTTACAAAACAAAAGAGGTCAAGTTCATACCAGCTTTTCTCATCTCAATAAGTTCATCATATAATCATCATTATTGCCTTTCACTTGCACGACCGAATAGTGTGGATAATAATAGTGCATGTGCATTGGACTAAGCTGGAATCTGCAAGCATTCAATTCAAGAGAGAAGACGAGGTAATATGGGCTCTTTGTCAGATCAACAATAATGCATATGAGAGCCACTCAGCATTTTAATCATGGTCTTCTCTTCTCAACCCCCAAATAACAAGAAAGAAATAAAACTATTTACACGGGAAAGCTCCCAACAAGCAAAAGAAGAACAAGAAATCTTTTTGGGGTTTCTTTTTAATTACTACTACAAGCATGGAAAGTAAACTAGCTAAAAACTATAACTATTTTTTTTGGTTTTTATTAAGGTTTATAAAACACACAAGAAGAAAGCATAAAAAGGGAAATAAACTAACATGGATGATACAGTGAAAAAATATGAGCACCGACAACTAGCATGAGTGTGTGAACATAAATGTAATGTCGGTGAGAAATACGTACTCCCGAAGCTTAGGCTTTTGTCCTAAGTTGGTCTATGGCCATGGCTGGCCTGGCGGATATCCAAAGTTATAGTTGGGATCGTACTGAGATGGATCCCCCTGGTGCCACTGGTTGGCGATCTCTTCCGGATTCCACTGATAAGCAGACTGCCGGTGAGGATCAAATTGTGGTTCCGGCTCTGGCTCTGTACCTGGTGTGGGGTTTAGGTAGGCATGAATGGCCTCCGGCGGAACAAGGTACTTGCCTGCAGATAAGTCAACCAAGGAAGGAGCAGGCAAAGTAATAGTCTCAGGGTGATTTTTATCAAATAACAGCTTGTACTTAAGCATCTTTTCCTTATTCTTAACGATAAAATCATGTGCTACCATACTCTTATAGTCTAGAAAAACAAGAGGCAACAACTTCTCTTCCTTCTCATAATGCCTAATAGGTATGTTAAAGTGTGAAGTGAGGCACGAGGCAAAGATACCTCCCAAGATGGGGCCCTTAGTACGGTTAAGATTTAACCGCTTTGCAACAATAGCGCCCATACTAAATGTGTCATCATGGAACAAGGCATGGCACAAAATAACAATATCAGGGGCACTAAGGTTGCCACAATTTCCGTGAACAATTAAGCATCTACTAGCAAATATTGCAAAGTAACGTAGAACAGGAAAATGTATGCTAGTAATTCTTGCATCGGAAACCTTCCTAGTTTCCCCTACAGCAATTGTATCAATAAACCCTTCCACACCGTCATGATGCGGTTCCTCTACACTGCCCTCAAAAGGGATCAAACAAATCCGACAAAAATCACGAAGTGACATCTCCTTATGCTCATAATATAAATAAAATTCCACCGAAGGTGGTGAGCTCCTAGCATGGAAATGAAAGTTTTGCACAAAGATATTGGTGAGTAAGAGATATTGTTCGCGTTGGTCGTGGAGGAAGGCGGTGAGGCCTGCATTCTCAGCCAACTCATAAAAATCATCATAAACCCCGGCTGCTCTCAAGTCTTAAGAAATCATCACAAGGTCATTCACACGGCCGAACTTCCGCGGTGCGAGGGAGATTATATTTGGGCCACTTATCCTCCTCACTTTGCTTATCCTTCGAGCTTCGGCTCGATGAGCCCCTAAAAAATCTCTTCATCTTTTTTTGAAAATTTCTGAATTTTTAGTAACTTCAAATAAAAGTGAATCAAACTCAACAAAATTGATAGCAACTACTCCTACAAGCGCCTAGAGGCTATATCATGCATTAAAACTACTTTTGACCACATAAATTTGACATGCAAGCTCAAGAACAGGGTCACCTAAGCAGCAAAAAATTGCAATGACTAAAGCACTAGAACAAAAACTAATTGGACCATTGGAGGATTCAGATACCAAAGAACAATCCTCCAAAGCAGTTTTGTGAATGGAGCTTTGAGCTAGGAAATCGAAAATGGCAGCAAGATGAGCAAGAACTCGGGTTTGAGCTGGCTAGTGATTTTTTTGGGAGGAAGAAGGAGTGTGTGTTAGCTGGGATAAGTGGAGGGGAGCCACCGTGGGCCCACGAGGCACGGGGCGCGCCCTGGACCCTCGTGGCCAGGTGCTTGCTTCCCCTGATGAGTTCTCAGTGCCAGATATTCTCAAATATTCCAAAAAATCATATTTAAATTTCAGGGCATTTGGAGAACTTTTATTTTTGGGGTATTTTTTATTGCATGGATAATTCAGAAACAGACAGAAAATACTATTTTGCTTTATTTAATATAAATAACAGAAAGTAAAAAGAGGGTACAGAGAGTTGTGTTTTCTAACTTCATACATCTCATGCTCATCAAAAGGAATCCACTAACAAGGTTGATCAAGTCTTGTTAACAAACTCATTCTGAATAACATGGAACCGGAGAAATTTCGAATAACACTATGTTACCTCAACGGGGATATGCATGTCCCCAACAATAAGAATATCGTATTTCTTCTTGACAGTAGGAAGAGGAAATTCAAAACCTCCAATAGTAATTGTTGAAATTTTTCCAATAGAATTGATTCTGTGGACTTGAGGTTGTTTCCTCGGGAAGTGTACCGTATGCTCCTTACCATTAACATGAAAAGTGACATTGCCTTTGGTGAAATCAATATTAATCCCCGCAGTATTCAAAAATGGTCTTCCAAGAATAATAGACATACTATCGTCCTCGGGAATATCAAGAATAACAAAGTCCGTTAAGATAGTAACGTTTGCAACCACAACAGACACATCCTCACAAATACCGACAGGTATAGCAGTTGATTTATCAGCCATTTGCAAAGATATTTCAGTAGGTGTCAACTTATTCAAATCAAGTCTACGATATAAAGAGAGAGGCACAACACTAACACCGGCTCCAAGATCACATAAAGCAGTTTTAACATAGTTTCTTTTAATGGAACATGGTATAGTTGGTACTTGTCGGTGTCAAAACCGGCGGATCTCGGGTAGGGGGTCCCGAACTGTGTGTCTAGGCCAGATGGTAACAGGAGGCAGTGAACATGATGTTTTACCCAGGTTCGGGCCCTCTTGATGGAGGTAAAACCCTACGTCCTGCTTGATTAATATTGATGATATGGGTAGTACAAGAGTAGATCTACCACGAGATCAGAGAGGCTAAACCCTAGAAGCTAGCCTATGGTATGATTGTATGTTGTGATTGTTGTTGTCCTATGGACTAAAACCCTTCGGTTTATATAGACACCGGAGGGGGTTAGGGTTACACAAGGTCGGTTACAAAGGAGGAGATATCCATATCCGTATTGCCTAGCTTTCCTTCCACGCCAAGTAGAGTCCCATCCGGACACGAGACGAAGTCTTCAATCTTGTATCTTCATAGTCCAACAGTCTGGCCAAAGGATATAGTCCGGCTGTCCGGAGACCCCCTAATGCAGGACTCCCTCAGTAGCCCCCGAACCAGGCTTCAATGATGATGAGTCCGGCGTGCAGTATTGTCTTCGGCATTGCAAGGTGGGTTCCTCTCCGAATTCTGTGTACCTGTCGAAATAATGTCCGGTTTCTTGTGAATGTTGCACTCCTTGGCTTCCACGCCCAATAATGGCCACTTTCCACGTGTCGAGCGAATGTGAAGAGCCAGGGTGTTTTCACATTTACCCCCCTAGCTGTGTGAATGAGCCGCCTATTTAAAAAGACGAGGATTCAGATCCAAATCACATCATCCTCCCTTGGCGAGCCTTCATCGGAGTGCACCCGACAGAAATCCATTCCATCATGGCCGGTCGACGCAGCTCCTCCTCTCGCACCCTAGCTCCAAGCCTGGAGATTGGGAGAGATGTTCCGTCCCGCACAACAAATTAGTGATGCTTCAGCCCAAGGGATTTCTTCCCCCAGCATACCTGGTCCCGGTTGGAGGTGGGCTTGCCACCTATAATGGCGGAGAGCATGCGGAGAGCCTTCCCAATCCCTCCAAGGGAGAGCGGGTGTGCCTTGTCCCTTATTTGGTAAGAGGGCTCGGATTTCCAATTCATCTGTTTCTCCGGGGGCTCCTGGAGTTCTACGGCCTCCAGTTGCACAATCTTACACCTGCCTCCCTGCTGCATATCGCGGGATTCGTAGCCCTTTGCGAGTTGTTTTTGGGCTGTGAAGCTCATTTCGCTCTGTGGAAGAAGCTGTTCTGCCTTGTGCCCCGCTCTCAGAAGGGGTCAATATATCAAGTGGGCGGAGCCGAAGTGTGGCGTATTGCCGGGACCGGATACCTGTCCAGGACCCCAAAGAAGACGTCCGAAGACTGGCCTTCAGAATGGTTTTATATAGAAGACGTCCCCCTCCCGGATCCTATTCGGATCGGCCTTCCTGAGTTTGACAATGCCCCTTTGAAGAAGCGCCGGAGCTGGCGTCCACGGAGCTCCCTGGAGGAAGATGACAGGGACATTCTTTACCTGATGAGCCGGATAAGTTTTTTAGCTCGATCCGGATTGACCATGATCGAGGTCATGGCCACATGTATCATGCGGGGGGTGCAGCCGCTTCAGTATAGAGGCCACCCCATGTGGGATTTCAACGGGGAGGATGACACCACCCGCCACGACCGCAAAGGGCCGGGATCGGCTGCTGATCTAATAAAGATCTTATCCACTTTGTACAAGGGAGAAGAGGAGGAATTCCTTCGTGTCAACCCACAGGGCGGATTTTCTATGTACAACCCTCCGAGCTGGGTAAGCGGAGACTTTTTATCGCCCATCCATTTCGTATTCCGGTAGTTAACCATTCATTCTAGCGATTTCATCGCAGGAGCTGCGCCAGGCTGTAAAGGAGATAAACAGCCCTCCTCCACAACCTGAGGACCCTGGACGGTCCCTTGATCTGGCCTCCCAGGAGGATCCGGACATATCTATGGAGCTGATCGATGGGGTATTTTACCAATCGAGTAATGACAATGCTTTGGTGGCCATTACGGGCGATTACCCTGGGCTAGTTCCAGCCTCACAGGTGACTGAGACCGAAGTCCCAGCACTTAAAAAAGGGATCCGTCCTTGCGCTTTTTTGATTGTCGTATAACAGTCGTGTTTTGCAGGGGAGGTCCTCGGGGCAGAAGGCCGAGCCTGTGGCAACTAGCCCACAAGGGGCCGCGAGGCCAGGCGGGCTGAAAAGACCCGCTGTCCGGATTAAGACACCGGCACAGCGGTACGGCACGCCGTCTTTATTGTAAGCCATTATTCAGAGGCATACTAACGCCCATGCCTTCTTTTAGGAAAAAGAGCGCTCGCCGGACTATACCCGGAGAGGCTACCAATCACGCCTCCACCAGCCAGGCTCCAAGGCCGGATTCGGGGGCGGGAACGAATACAAGGCGTGCGCCGGGCGCTCCTCCGACAGAGGATGCGGACAAACTGTCCGCCACCAATTCCGAGGTGGAAAGTGCCATGAACCACAGGCGTCGCCGGACTGTTCTTCATGACGCTTGTTTCTCCCAAGAGGCATTGGATGCCTTCAATTCGGGAGACGCGCACCTCCGTGCCGCTCAAAATGGTCTAGCCAGAGCCACGGAGCAGTATGTAAAAGACATACGGGTGAGAAAATTTGATGATTATATGTATCAGTAGCCCCTGAGACTTGAAATAGTTAGGATAACTGATTTAAGGATCATTTGTTATGCAGGTTCTTACAGAAAAGAATACTCAACTGTCCCAGGAGCTGGAAGAGTGCAAAGCCCAACTTCAGGCCGCACTGGCGGCAGCAGGGGAGCCCAAAGTGACCCCTTCTGGTAACATATCTTTTGAATGATAAGTATCATATAGAATGCGGCGTATATGCAGATCTGACAATAAAATTGCAGATGACACTGGAGTAAATCTGGATAAGCAACAACTCATACGCCAGCTAAGGGCCGGTGAGAACGTGCTTACAAGGGTGAGGCAGGAGAAAAATGATCTCCAAGATGCCAACACCAAGCTGGGCGTGGAACTACAAGATGTTCACGCCCAACTGTCGGACTCTGTTAAGGAAAATCGACGACTTCGACGCGGCATATTTAGTAAGTGCTTGAACGAACTTTGAAAAAGAGTTCGGAGAGGAAGCTGGCTGGCAGAGTTATGTCTGTAGGTATGCTAACAGGTCGTCCTGCCGAGGAAATGCCCGGTTCAATGGGTAACCTTCTTCCCGAGCTCTCACAGTTGCACGAACGAGTTCGGCAGGTGATGCAAGGCGTCACCCAGGCCTTGTGGCCATCTGTCTCCATACCCGAAGGCCTTGGAGAGCTTGCAGAAAAGCTAAAGGGAGCGCGGCGGCGCTTCCGATTATGGAAGATATCGGCCTGCCGTCAGGGCGCCAGGGAAGCCTGGGCGATGGTGAAGACACGTTACACAAAGGCTGACCGGAACCACATGGACAAAGTCGGACCTATGGGGCCCGATGGGAAGGAGATCCCTGTGAGCTTAGTGTACGGCCAAGTAGAATTGGCCGCAAAGTATTCCCAACAGGACTGTAGACTAGATAGCCTGTTGGATGGTATTGAAGAGGAATTCAACCAGTCAAATTGACTATATAATTTTAAAGTGACATGTATAATGCCTTCTAGCCGGATTGTAGATCGTTTGTCGTGGCAGACCTTTTTGCTTCAACCTCGGGACCCGACAGTCCGGAGTGTATCCGAATACCCTCTCGGTTATGTAAGAACCGGGGCATGCGTGGAGACCAGGCGTAGGGGTCATTAGTGCTTTATCAGACAAGTGCCCAACTAGTTATGTTATATTACATGGGTAGTAAGAAACATCTTCCAGGGAGAATAGTTCCGTTAAGGGTTCCTTTCCCTGGGTAAGCATGCCCTAAAGTGCATGTCCGGACTGCGATAAGAAGTGCAGAAAAATCATCTAGGGGCAGATATGGATAATAAAAGTCATCTTTTGTTCACCGACCGAATATTCCCTTAAGAACGCTAGCTTTCGGCTTCACCCAGTCTAAGGTACACGTTCGGCTGACCCGGCAGTAACAATCGCAGAGGTGCTCCCCTTATGTCGTAGCCGAATTAACGGGAACGTAGGGCATAAATACAAGAGCCAGGCAACCCAGCTTGGCCAAAACTTAAGTCATATCGATGCATATAATGGTGAAAAAGGTACATGCGGAAGTATAACACATGTGTTGGGCGTGAGGCCCAGGTAAATAACTTAAGCTTCTGTGAAAGAAGCCCCCAGGTATGAAGAGTGCGGCTAGCATATCTGTAATGTATGAGTGAGGCACAAGGTGACCCTTGAAGGCCTAAAGAAATAAAAGAAAGAAAGGGAAACAGGACAGATGAGGCATATGCATAAAATGGACAAAGGGAGGGGACTAACATAGAGTCCGGTGCTAGGCATAGAATCTTCGAAGCCTCGCTGCATTCCATGGGTTCGGCTCGAGTCGACTAGTAGATGCATCCCGCAGTCGGTACGCTCCACCGGTCAGAACTTGGTCGATAATGAAGGGACCTTCCCATTTGGGCTCGAGTTTGTTCTTTTTCTTATCCGGCAGTCGTAGAACTAGTTCGCCAACGTTATAAGTTTTGGCCCGTACTTCTTTGCTTTGGTATCTGTGAGCCTGTTGCTGGTAAAATGCGGAACGGGCTTTGGCTACGTCGCGCTCTTCCTCCAGGGTGTCCAGACTGTCCTGCCGATCGAGCTCGGCTTCTCTTTCTTCGTACATGCGCACTCGAGGTGAGTCATGAATTATGTCACAGGGCAGGACTGCCCCTGTGCCGTACACCATAAAAAACGGTGTATATCCGGTACTACAATACGGCGTGGTTCACAGCCCCCAGAGTGCGGAGTCAAGGTCCTCTACCCAGTGCGTGTCAGACTCCGTTAAGGAGCTCACTAATCTGGGTTTAATGCCGCTCATTATAAGACCATTTGCTCGTTCGACTTGACCGTTGGTTTGTGGGTGATAGACTGAAGCATAATCGAGCTTGATGCCCATTTTACTGCACCAGAGTTTTACCTCATCGGCCGTGAAGTTCGTGTCGTTATCAGTGATGATGCTGTGGGGGACGCCGTAACGGTGTACCACCCCGGATATGAAATCTATCACCGGTCCGGATTCGGCTGTTTTAACCGGTTTAGCCTCTATCCATTTGGTGAATTTATCCACCATGACCAATAAGTATTTTTTCTTGTGGGTTCCCCCTTTAAGGGGTCCAACCATGTCAAGCCCCCAGACCATGAAGGGCCATGTAATGGGGATTGTTCGGAGGGCGGTAGGTGGCATGTGGCTTTGATTTGCAAAGAGCTGGCAACCGGCGCAACGTTGGACCAAGTCATGTGCATCTGCCCAAGCCGTTGGCCAATAGAATCCTATACGGAAGGCCTTGCTTACAAGAGCCCGGGCTACGGCGTGATGACCGCTGAGTCCGGCGTGAATTTCTGCCAAAAGGTTCCGCCCTTCCTCTTCAGAGATGCACCTTTCAAGGACTCCGGTAGCGCTTTTTTTGTACAATTCTCCCTCATGGACCCTGTAGGCCTTGGATCGCCGCACTATGCAGCGTGCCTCATTTTGGTCCTCCGGAAGTTCCTGTCTAGTTAGGTAGGCCAGGAATGGTTCTGTCCACGGGGCAATAATGGCCATTATTTCGTGGGCTGATTGTGTTATTTCGGTGGCGGAGCCTCCGATTGTGTCAGAGACTTCGGTATTGGGTATTTTGGCCGGGTCCGGACTGTTGTTACCGGTGTCCCCTTCCCATGCTACGGATGGCTTGAAGAGCCGTTCCAGAAATATGTTGGGAGGGACCGCGTCGCGTTTTGCGCCAATGCGGGCGAGGATATCCGCCGCCTGATTGTTTTCCCGAGCCACATGGTGAAATTCGAGGCCCTCGAACTGAGCTAACATTTTTAGGACGACATTGCGATAAGCTGCCATTTTCAGATCCTTGGCATCAATGTCTCCATTTATTTGGGATATCGCGAGGTTCGAATCCCCGCGCACCTCTAGGCGTTGAATGCCCATGGATACTGCCATCCGGAGACCATGTAGAAGGGCCTCATATTCGGCTGTGTTGTTGGAGTCCGTATACATTATCTGTAGTACGTATTGAACGGTATCTCCTGTTGGGGATGTCAAAACGACGCCAGCCCCCAGACCAGCCAACATTTTGGAGCCGTTGAAGTGCATGATCCAGTTTGAATATGTGTTGTACGCTTTAGGAAGTTCGACTTCCGTCCACTCAGCGACGAAGTCAGCCAAAACTTGCGACTTAATAGCTCGCCGTGGCTTGTAAGTTATGTCGAACGGGAGGAGCTCAATGGCCCATTTGGCAATCCGGCCCGTCGCATCACGGTTGTTTATAATATCGTTAAGTGGTACTTCCGAGGCTACCGTTATCGAACACTCTTGAAAGTAGTGTCGCAGCTTCCGGGATGCCATAAATACCGTGTACGCTATCTTTTGATAATGCAGGTACCATGATTTGCATGGAGTAAGGATAGTGGACACATAGTAAACCGGCTTTTGAAGGGGGAATTTGTGTCCGTCCACTTCTCGCTCGACGATGAGCACTGCGCTTACTACTTGATGAGTTGCCGCAATGTATAATAGCATTGGTTCACCAATGCTTGGCGTGGCCAGGACTGGGTTTGTTGCCAATATGGCTTTTATTTCGTTGAGTCCGGCCGAGGCGGCATCCGTCCACTCGAAGTGTTCGGTGCGCCGGAGGAGGCGATAAAGGGGTAATGCCTTTTCTCCCAAGCGGGAGATAAAGCGGCTTAGAGCCGCCACGCATCCAGTCAATTTTTGTATTTGTTTGAGGTCTATTGGGGTAGCCAACTGTGACAACGCTCGGATTTTGGCCGGATTAGCAATGTATAATAGCATTGGTTCGCCAATGTTTGGCGTGGCCAGGACTGGGTTTGTTGCCAATATGGCTTTTATTTCGTTGAGTCCGGCCGAGGCGACATCCGTCCACTCGAAGTGTTCGGTGCGCCGGAGGAGGCGATAAAGGGGTAATGCCTTTTCTCCCAAGCGGGAGATAAAGCAGCTTAGAGCCGCCACGCATCCAGTCAATTTTTGTATTTGTTTGAGGTCTGTTGGGGTAGCCAACTGTGACAACGCTCGGATTTTGGCCGGATTAGCTTCAATACCTCTACTGGAGACAATGAATCCCAGGAGCTTTCCGGCTGGTACGCCGAAAACGCATTTTTCCGGATTGAGCTTAATGTCATATGTTCGGAGGTTGTCGAATGTGAGCCTCAAGTCGTCTACTAGAGTTTCAACATGCTTGGTTTTAACGACCATGTCATCTACATATGCCTCCACTGTTTTGTCGATCTGGTTTGCCAGACATGTCTGAATCATGCGTTGATATGTTGCGCCGGCGTTTTTGAGCCCGAAGGGCATTGTGTTGAAGCAGAATGGGCCGTATGGTGTGATGAATGCCGTTGCGGCTTGGTCTGGCTCCACCATCTTAATTTGATGGTAGCCGAAGTATGCGTCAAGGAAACACAATGAATCGTGTCCTGCAGTAGCATCGATGATTTGATCGATGCGGGGGAGGGGGAAGGGATCCTTTGGGCATGCCTTGTTAAGGTCCTTAAAATCGACGCACAAGCGCCAGGATTTGTCTTTCTTTGGTACCATCACCAGGTTTGCTAGCTAGTCCGGATGTTTTATCTCTCTGATGAATCCGGCTTCCAATAGTTGGCTAGTTCCTCTCCCATGGCTTGTCTCTTAGGCTCGGAGAAACGTCGAAGAGCCTGCTTGACTGGCTTGAATCCTTTTAGGATATTTAGGCTGTGCTCAGCCAGCCTTCGTGGGATTCCCGGCATGTCTGAAGGGTGCTAGGCAAAAATGTCCCAGTTCTCGCGTAGGAACTCTCGTAGTGCGGAGTCGACATCGGGGTTTAATTGTGCCCCAATGGAAGTTGTTTTTGTAGGGTCCGTTGGATGGACTTGGAATTTGACTATTTCGTCCGCCGGTTTAAAGGAGGTGGACTTGGATCTTTTATCGAGTATCACATCATCCCTGTCCACCGTGGAGCGCAGCGCAGTTAGTTCCTCGGCCGCTAGGGCTTCGGATAGTGCCTCGAGGGCCAGTGCGGCTGTCTTATTTTCGGCGTGGAATACTATGTCCGGATCACTAGCAAGAGTGATGATTCCGTTGGGCCCAAGCATTTTGAGCTGCATGTACCCGTAATGGGGTATGGCTTGGAAGATTGTAAACGCCTCCCGCCCTAGTAGAGCGTGGTATCCGCTGCTGAACGGGGCCACTTGGAATGTAATTTCTTCGGACCTGTAATTATCCGGCGTGCCGAATACCACATCTAGTGTGATTTTCCCAGCACAGCGTGCTTCCCGACTGGGGATGATTCCTCTAAAGGTTGTGCTAATTTGCTCAATGCGGCTCCAGTCTATTTCCATCTTTTGAAGAGTTTCCTCGTAGATGAGGTTTAATTCGCTGCCGTTGTCCATGAGTACCTTGGTGAGTCGAAAGCCGTCCACGATTGGACTGAGGACCAGTGCGGCTGGTGCTCGCGCTGTTCGGAATTTAGGTTCGTCACTAGCATTGAAGGTAATAGCCATGTCACTCCAAGGATTTATTTCTGCTATGTGGCAGATTTCGGCCATGCTGCAGAGTGTTCGCTTGCGTCTATTATTTGACGTCAAGGTCTCAAAGACCGTTAACACCGTATTGTTGTCCATGGGATGGTGCTCTGTGGTTTTTGGGAGGAGTAGATCCTCACCACTTTTGGCCACCTGCCGGAGTATCCAACATGCTCTAAGGCTGTGCGTTGGTATTGCATCCGTTGTACTATGAATTTTGCAGGGTCCATTGAGCCATCCCTCCAGTACGGTTCCTTGCCCCGTAGAGGGCTTTTGCTTTTTGGTAGTTAACCCAGGTGTATTGTGATAATGCACCCTTTTATTTCGGACTGGGTTTGTATTCAAGGCCGGATTATCCCAAAACTTTATTTCGGTTTTCCAGGCGCTTTCCATCGCACAGTACTTTCGTACTATGGACACCAAGTCGGCAAAGCGTGTAATTTCGCGGCGACTTATGGCGTTAAGGATTCCCTTATCCATGCAATTATTGCAGAAGAATGAAATTGCGTCTTCCTCGCGGCAGTCCTTTATCCTGTTCATGACCAGGAGGAATCTGGCCCAGTAATGGTGTACTGTTTCTTCGGGCTCTTGCCTAATTTGGGATAGATCGCGTATGTTTGCGTGGGTGGGTGGAATTGAATCCGAATCCTTACCCCATCTGAGACTCAGGGGCCAAGGAGTTTCCTAACTCGAAAGTTTGGACTCTTGGATGTTTTCCGATAAATCTAGCCCGCTGCCTGATTCTAGGTTCAGGCCTTGAGCGCCGTCCTCCCCTCCGCGGGTATCCAGCTTGGAGGGATCGGGAATTCGGACATAGATAGTTGTCGGGGATATACCCCACGGTATGACCCGGCCGGAGTCGTAACCCGGCCGGGACTTGGTAAACCGGCGGATGGTAAACCGGCGGACAGTTAAGACAGATGGCTAAGACAGACGGTAAACCGGCGAGTGTTAAACCGGCAGAGTTAAGACAGATGGTAGCACCGGCAAGCAATCATAACTCGGCAGACAATGTTAAACCGGTAGACAATGTTAAACCGGCATACAATGTTAAACCGGCAGATAATGTTAAACCGGCAAACAATGATAACTGGGTTGTCAGGGGTTATGAAGCCCGAGATGTTATGAAGCCCAAGATGTTAAGAAGCCCATGAAGATAAGTTAGAATAGTTAAGTCTTAAGTCCGAGTTGGACTCCACATGTAACCCGCCTCTTCAACATATATAAGGAGGGGTAGGGCTCCCCAAAGAGGGACAAGCAAGAAGAAACAATATTAGGGCTAGACACAAAGAGGAGAGCCGGTTTACGGCGACTCCTTCGTGATGATAATGAGACCTAACCTCAAACAACATGTAGGGTTGTTACCGGATGATGTTTCCCGGGGCCCAAAGCTGTCTAAATTCCTGTCTTGTGTTGCGTCTCTCGATTCCGCTCAACCCCTCTCAAGCTACCACATAGATGCGTTGGCCTCGAGACTAAGTCCTCACACTAAAGACATCTGCCGTGACAATTCCATGATAGTTGGTGCCCATCGTGGGGCTCGCGCACGGTGGTGTTGAGTTCTTGAAGGGATCTCTTCCAGGGATCAAGAAATTCACAATTTTTTGATAAGAAAGATTCAAGCTCCGAAGGATCTGCATCAACTTTGAGTTCACCGTTTCAGATTTTACGATCCGTGAGAAGAAGAGAAATTAGGGTTGCCTCAGTGTGCACCATCACACGCGACGGGGCGATCCATCATGGCCGGATCACTTTCGGCGAGTTGACGCCGCTGCGTACAGAATCACCGAGACCGTCAAGTTGTCTGAAACCTCTTTCTGATTAGACACGGTTTAAATTCCCGAAGACATCAACCGGAACTATGACTGCTAGTCCCCAGCGCAGAAACCAGAAGCGACAACGGCGGAAGCTATTCCATCACATCAAACATCAAGCTCAATGGTGTACCTTCGACTAGTATATCACCTGAAGTCAAAATCGGCCTTTTCTTTTGTCAAACTCTGATTGTTACACGCATGCAAGGAATCTCCCAGGAGGTTAATTCAAGAATTGAAGAAGGAAAAGCTATTACGTGGGTTTAGCATGTGATTACCAAGGAAAAAGAGAGATTGATCAGAGGCAAGCTACAAGCGCGCAAATCCTGTAGGCCTTGGTTAATACGGATTCCAGTAAAAAGAGAAGAAGAAGGGCCACAACCCGGAGTGCTACACCGCCGTCATTGTGGAAACGCCACGAGTCCGCCACACTGCACCTGATTCAGGACCACCCCGCCTCGTTGCTCGCCTTCAGGCTGCCGACCCCGCGCCTGAGCTGTCGTGGCTACGCCTGAGCCGGCATGACTGCAGCCTGTTTCGCTCCACTCCGGCCGGCTCCTGCGCCATCTCCACATTGCCATGGGCCGCCACCGTTCTCAGGCCGCTCCTTGCCCGGTTTCGAGATAAGTCGTCAGGCGCCGTCGTCGCGGCCGCAGACGCCGCGATGCTGCTTCAAGTTGTTTCCCCAAATGCTCTGTCATCTACTCCAAGTACTAAGCGATGAATTTTCAGATACCTATGGTTGCGATTTTTACACATTGATGGCAACAGAGTTCTTCTACCATGAAATATTACTTGAAGGCCTATATTTGATCACGTGAGCTCTCAAAAAACCAATTAGTGATGAGCCGGCTCTCAGTTTTGGGTTAGCCCTGCTCGTCCCTGCCTCTCGCCGTTCGCCTCCAGGTTGAGTCGCCACGCTCGCCGCAGCTATTCCGCCTCTGAGCCGCCCAGCGCTGGGGCGTTTCCACTTCGCCTCGAAAAACCGCCGCCTGCGCCTCTACTAACCCGTCATGGAACATTAAACTACATCGGGGGTTCACTATGAGTCACTTGCGCTGCAGTTTTCTGCTCTCCAACAAGGTCACTGACGCTCAGTTCGCCGCAATAAGTCGCAGGAGCCCAGTTCAATTAAGGAAAAATCATCGCCGGTTCATCTCCATCACCATGGATTCCCCAGAGCCGGCTTGCCCGTGGCCTCACGCCAAACTAGTCTCTGTTGAGCTGACTCTGATCCATCGTCCCTGCTACCTGCTGAAGTTGCCGCTGCCCTGGCTGCCCTGAACAGTACATGTTACCTTAACCTTGCCGCTGTTGTTGAACCATTGGATGTAGTAAGGATGTGGATGTGGTCTTGTGGTGAGAGATAGCTTCTCCACCATCTCCATGCTAGCCAAGTTATTGCAGCTCCCTCCATCTATGATGACGCGAACAGAACGTTCCTTCACAACCCCCTTTGTATGGAACAGATTATGCCTTTGATTTTGCTCAGCTTGTGTAACCTGCACACTCAAAATACATTGAGAAACTAAACATTCATACCTGTCAGCATCTTCAGCAGCCATGTATTGCGTCTCATGATCAGAATCATCTCCACCGTGTTCTTCACGTGTAATAAGAGCCAAAGTCTCCTCATCATAGTCACTAGCGGAATCATACCCACCATCCTCAGTAGCAATCATCACACACTGAGATTGGCATTCTCTCGCAAAATGCCCTCTTCCCTTACAACGATGACAAATAATATCACTTGTGTGCCGTGTTGATGCCATGGAAGAAGAAGAGCTCTGCGCAGGTCCAGCAGGTGTGCTCTTGGCAGATAGTGGTGGTTGTGCCTGCTTTCTTGTATCACGGCTGGAGGTGGCAGCCGACGGAGGCGCCGATGTAGCAGAACGTGTGGAAGTAGATGATGCACGTGGTGTCCATGATGAAGGTCGACCTGCAGAAAAGTTAGTCCGCGCCAATGCCTGTCGATCCTACACTTCACGTTCAGCTTTACAAGCAAGATGGAATAAACGAGTGATATTAGTATACTCCTTATACTCTAGAATCGTCTAAATCTCTCTATTTAATCCACCCATAAAACGTGCAAGCATAGCTTCATTCTCCTCAACAATACCACATCTAATCATGCCAGTTTGTAATTCCTGCTAATATTCTTCTACAGAATTTTTTCCCTGTCTTAAGCGCTGCAATTTTTGAAGTAATTCACGTTGATAATATGGTGGAACCCAACGAGTACGCATAGCAGTTTTCAAAGCAGCCCAAGTAGCAGGAATAGGATATAATCTGCAATGCTCAGACCACCAAACACATGCAAAACTAGTGAATGCACAAATAGCAGCAGGAACACGTCTCTCCTCGGGATATTGTAAACATGTAAATCATTGTTCAGTTTCTAACTCCCAAGTAAGATATATATCAGGAACATATCTACCCTCAAATGGTGGAATATTCAATTTTAGTTTAGGGAGATGGTCATGATCTCATACCTGAGGGTGAGCCCTACCATTGCCATTATTTGCATGTGGACGACCTGGTGGTTGCTGTGCTGGTGGTGGCACGTAGTTCTGATTTTGATCAACCTCATCCTCGTAATCGCCGGCAAAATCATCCTCCTCCGCATCAGCAGCAGGAGCCACAGAAGTATCAACAGCAGCACCAACAGTTTGGCCAGGTGCAAGAGGGAGACGGCTCGCTCGGCGAAGGGCTGTTTCACGATGTGTAGGTAGTCGTTGTTGTTGTTGTTGTTGTAGAGGTGCGTTAGGTGCAGCCGGTGGTGGTGGTGGAAGATGCGCGAGCAATTCATTAAACCTGTTATCGAGCTTTGTTTCGAACGTCTTCTCCATGTCATCTATCTTCTCCATGGCCTCTTCAAATCTGTTTAGCACATCTTGCACCTGTCCATTCATCATTTGCTGAAATTTATCATGCAACTCCTTATTCGTCATGTTCTCCCAGTCAGTCTCGTCGGCTTGTGATCCTGCCATGGTTAGCAACAATAGAAACACACAAGAATATGATCCTACAGAATACTAACAAGAGGTGGTGGTGGTGTCACAAATCCGTCAAGCCAATCTCAAATTCTTACCAGTTCTTACCCAGCAGCAGGCGGTGATCGGCAACTGTTGTAGTCAAAACTCTCAAAAGCTTGGATAGAGCGATTGCCAGGGAGAGTCAAACGCACGACGTAGATGTATGTGGAGCTGGGAAGGCTTATAGTATGGTAGCAAAAAGGGTCAGCAATAATCAATTCAGAGATGCAAAGTTGAATAAACGCTCAACGACGGTACTGTGTTGGTCCTAGGCTAGACCGTGCTAGAGACGCGAGCCTAGAACACTAACAAAATCACGGCGCTGCACGTAAATAAGGGAAAAGCACACTCTGGAACTCTTTTTTTGCTCTTTTTTTTGCGCTCCTTTTTTTGCGAAAAATCACTATAATGGCGAGTGTCTCAAAACTCTTCCCTCGTCAAACTGATAGGATGGGCACGAAATTTTTTTTTCACTTTTTTTTCGGAAATCAGGGCAGCGACGACGAAAAAGTGTGACAAAAAATCACTTTGATGGCACGTGGCTCAAAAGGCTCAGAAAAGCCTAAAAATAGGATAGGGAAAAATATTTTTGCCCGTGAAAATCTTGGCCTAAAAACTGCCCGGCGGTCTCCAGACTTTTTTTTCCGAGACCTACGCAGGCAAGGAAACACGAATCGGAATTTAGATTGATCTCAAGAACAAACCTAATATGAGAAGAACTCAGATTGGTGGTGGATATATAGTTGTGGTATATGGCAGCGGTGGTGGTATATGGATACAGATTGGTGGTGGTATATGGATACGGATTGGTGGTGGTATATGGATACGGATTCAGAGCGGTGGCGGATAAGCAATGGTGGTAGATGGGCGATGATGATGGTGAAGCGGCGACGTGACAACTTATGACCAGAACTCGAAACTCTAAAAGACTAGACTCTAAGACCAGCAACTTGACACGACGATGCAACAATGGTGCTGAAATGGTGCTGAAATCTCTCACAAAACGCCTGTGGTGCTCCTTTTTTTTGCGAAAAATCACTATAATGGCGAGTGTTTCAAAACTCTTCCCTCGTTAAACTGATAGGATGGGCACGAATTTTTTTTTCACTTTTTTTTCAGAAATCAGGGCAGCGACGACGAAAAAGTGCGACAAAAAATCACTATGATGGCACGTGGCTCAAAAGACTCAGAAAAGCCTAAAAATAAGATAGGGAAAAAATATTTCTGCCCGTGAAAATCTTGGCCTAAAAACTGCCCGGGGGTCTCCAGACTTTTTTTTCGAGACCTACGCAGGCAAGGAAACACGAATCGGAATTTAGATTGATCTCAAGAACAAACCTAATATGAGAAGAACTCAGATTGGTGGTGGATATATAGTTGTGGTATATGGCAGCGGTGGTGGTATATGGATACAGATTGGTGGTGGTATATGGATACGGATTGGTGGTGGTATATGGATACGGATTCAGAGCGGTGGCGGATAAGCAATGGTGGTAGATGGGCGATGATGATGGTGAAGCGGCGACGTGACAACTTATGACCAGAACTCGAAACTCTAAAAGACTAGACTCTAAGACCAGCAACTTGACACGACGATGCAACAATGGTGCTGAAATGGTGCTGAAATCTCTCACAAAACGCCTGTGGTGCTCCTTTTTTTTGCGAAAAATCACTATAATGGCGAGTGTTTCAAAACTCTTCCCTCGTTAAACTGATAGGATGGGCACGAATTTTTTTTTCACTTTTTTTTCAGAAATCAGGGCAGCGACGACGAAAAAGTGCGACAAAAAATCACTATGATGGCACGTGGCTCAAAAGACTCAGAAAAGCCTAAAAATAAGATAGGGAAAAAATATTTCTGCCCGTGAAAATCTTGGCCTAAAAACTGCCCGGGGGTCTCCAGACTTTTTTTTCGAGACCTACGCAGGCAAGGAAACACGAATCGGAATTTAGATTGATCTCAAGAACAAACCTAATATGAGAAGAACTCAGATTGGTGGTGGATATATAGTTGTGGTATATGGCAGCGGTGGTGGTATATGGTAGTGGTGGTGGTATATGGATACAGATTGGTGGTGGTATATGGATACGGATTCAGAGCGGTGGCGGATAAGCAATGGTGGTAGATGGGCGATGATGATGGTGCGGCGGCGGTGTGACAACTTATGACCAGAACTCGAAACTCTAAAAGACTAGACTCTAAGACCAGCAACTTGACACGACGATGCAACCGCAAATTCAACAAAGCAAAAACCCTAAAAAGATTATGCAAAGGCTCAGATTGGTTCGGATATGATGAGCTAACCCTAATTTTTTTTGGCTTTTTCGTGGACTGTAGGTATGAAGAACAGACTCGATCTAATCTACGAAAAACTGTAAAATCTCACCGAGCAACCTGGAAATCTGATACCACTTGATAGAGGCAAAGGTGTCCCGATGTTTCGATGAGATGGTGGCTATCGTTTCTGGGGGAGTCGACCTTGACGATCCGACTATGAATGTGCGAGACGTCGCGCCTTAGCAATCGCTAAACCAACTTCCGAGGGGTTATTGACCACGCCGGAGCATGATCAACCTGACCACGAGGGTCTCTTTCCTGCAAGCAAATGAAGAACAAGCAAGAAACTGAGATTGCAATCTGGATATTGCGAATATAAGATGAAAGCTTTATTGATCAAGGTGGGGTTCTGTGACGTCTTGGTCTGGTCGTTGGACACAAACGAAGTACGAGAAGTTGCAGCTATGGCGAACTTTTAATCTAAACAAAACCCAAAGTCTAAACGACGCCCTAAGGGCTGTATATATGGAGGAAGAGGGGGGAATTTCGTGGCCCTTGAGGGTGGGGTCCGAAACCAACCCTAACTCTTGTTTCCCCACACATACGGACTCTAAATATAGCCTATACTTAAGTATTTTGAAATTACATGGGCCTGGCCCATTAATAAGGTGACGCAGCACCTAGAATAGCCTATGGACGAATATTATGAAGTGGCATCTTGTATATTTCGTCCAAGGCTTCATGCACTCCTTATGGCGGCTTCAAAGTCCTGAAATCATCACTTGTAACTCCGTTCTTGATCCCCTTGCGCATGCCATCAACTCCATGCGTGTTCTTGCTCCAATGTTCATCCCTCTCCAAGCTAGGCCCTTCATTTGTAAGCAAAACAAATGTATCCAATTTAGGCAGCATCATAATCTCATGAACATTAGAATCATTACCAAGAAACGAAAGTACCTGGTAATTTAATTGGCGTGCGCGAGCTCTAGTAATTGGTCCAGTATATGTAACAGTAGGGGCTGTGGGTGTAACAATGGTATTGATGTCCTCATCACAAGCCATCCGCCTCTCAGGTCCACCTTGCCGGATTAACACCATGCGGCTGGAGCGTGGTTCAGCCTGCCGTCCGCCTCGTGCCCGGGTTAACACCACGCCACTGAAGATCGCCGACCCCGCGCCCGTGGACTCGCTGGCCTGCCATGCTGTCGGGTTACCACGCCTCGTCCCGGCAACCTGCCCTAGCCGCTTTGCCGGCTGCGCCCGAGCCACGCGGCTGTGAATTGCTCCGCCTTGAGCCGCTGTCGGATCATCACTAACGTACGGCCGAGCTGCCGGATCATCACTAAACTCGGGTCCGCTTGAATCGTCCCGTTGAGCCGCTGACTCGGCCGTGGCCGGCCTCGCGCCCCGCGCCCGGCGTTAACCGTCTTGTCTCTGCCGCCAGGGCTCCGCCTTGCCAACTCGCTGCAATGGCTCACCTCTGCCCCGGCTTACCTGACCTCACTGCTGTGGAGGGCCGCTGTCATCAAATCATCATCTCCAACCTTGTTAAAGATGCATCGCCTCTGTGGCCTTGTTTGGAACCAAAAAAGGGAAGGCAGAAGCAGATAAGAGAGAAAAGGAGAAAACCGGCTACGTGCATAGATGATGCGGCCAGAGTGCTAATGACATGCATATACTATTCACTTTCCATGCATTTCTAGTGCCTCACACATGGTTCAATCTGCAACTTGATATTATCTAGCGACATGGGTGCTCAGTGATACATTAGACGTGTGTCTGTCCGGTCATTTTTTATCCAAGCACGCCCAGCGTCCGTGATCATCCAAAAAAAATACCAGATGCTATCTTGTATATTTATTTTTGGTGCATATTGTTTTTATCAAAGAACAATTACTCTAGTCTTCGCTATTTTTGGGCAGGACCATTATTTCTTACAAAGGTGTCGCAAAGGGGCGCGCGCCAAGATTATCGCACTAGGGCTGGTCCGTGCCATGCCACTGGACGGCTACATGGGTAAGTCGTCGTCCCCCGCTTCATCAACACACGGGACTAACTCGCCCATCCGTGCCGGCTTACAATAAGGAGGACAACTTGCCCGTCCGCACCGGCTTACAACACCACGGCCGACTCATCTATCGGCTCTTGCGGCCGGCTCATCCGTGATTGATTTCAGCTTCACCATGGTGATCATCAACTCCACGGTGATAATTACTGACCTGACACATCAGGTGAAATTCATCTAGTATATTTTATATTGATTCCTTTAAAAGAGCAATTACTCTGGCTTGCAAGTTCCCCAGTGCAGGACAAGTTATATCACCGAGATGTTGAATGACTCATACCGGTTTATATCACGGTCAAATATGGAGAGTTTCAAGCCAACTCCTCGAGTAGTCTTAAGACTCGGGGGCTACAATGACATGACTCGGGAGCTCCGGGTCATTGGAGGGAATGATAACCCGGTTCCGGAGGACACCGCCATATTGATGAAAATTTAAAGGCCGTCAAAAAATTGTCGGTTCAAAATAAAGATTCCGGTTTAAAATCCAGTTCAAGAGACATTTCTCTCCCGCAAAGTTTTGAAGCTCTCAAATCCGGTTCAAACATCCGGCTCAAGCTTTTAAATCCTGTTCAAACATCCGGCTCAAGCTTTTAAATCCTGTTCAAACATCCGGCTCAAGCTTTTAAATCCTGTTCAAACATCCGGCTCAAGGTAAATTTGTCTCTTACAAAGCTTTTAAGCTCTCAAATCCGGTTTAAAGTTCCGGTTCAAAAAGGAATTAACTTCTAGCAAGTTCGAGTTGAAAGGCCGTCAGAAAATTTCCGGCTGAAAATGAAGATTCCAGTTTGCAATCCGGTTTAAGGGAAATTTGTTCTCCCACATAGCTTTGAAGCTCTCAATATCCGGTTCAAAATCCTGGTTCAAGAAGGATTTATCTCTTGCAAAAAGTTAAAGGGTGCCAAAGGGGACCTGCTGCCATGATGCGCGGTTCAAACATGGGTATCCTGCCTTATTGGCTTATCATATTATTGGTCACTTGGGGGCTTGGTCGTATTCGAACCATAGCTACACCTCTTGATCGACGCAATGCCACAGCATCACTTGGGGGCTTGGTCATATCCGAACCATAATCACACCTCTTAATCGGCACAATGCCACAGCATCACTTGGGGATTTGGTCAAGTCTGAACCATAGTCACGCCTCTTGATCGGCCTAGTGCCACAGCATCACTTGGGGGCTTAGCCATATTCGAACCATAGCTACACCTCTTGATCGGCGTAAGGCCACCAGGGAAATCAGTTAGGGGTCAAAGAGAGTGTTGCAAAAAGCACCAACTCAAACATAGACACCCATTGAGCACAACTCACAAAGTTACTTGGGGGCTCTTTGTGCAAAGCAATAAAGAGTTTGAAAGGACCCTTGTAATTGGCTATCAAGCCACGGCTTGGAAGCCTGGTGTATTCACCTAAAACCCCGGGTTAACCTGCCTTCATCAAGTAAGCCACTCCTATCCAGGTAATCCTTGCATGACCCGCCGAACGTTTGACAAGTCAATCTTATACAGACCCTGAACTTGTCAAAGTTAAAACGACGATTGGTTAGTTGGAGGCCGATCTTAAAAGGCTTTGCAAAATGGTTTAACTCAGCGGCCTGGCAGCCCATGAAAAGCCTCGAATTTGGGCCTGGCAGCCCTTGAAAAGCCTCGACTACACGGTTTTATTTGCCTTTGTCAAGATTTTTCTCTTTTGATAAATTTTATGTTGAATCAGCGTCTCTCGACCCGGCATGACTATCAGTCATCAAATTAACCCGGTGTTCGTTAACCCGGCTCGACTTTCAACTACAAGTTGTCAATACATAATCACTTATAATCCGGTGTTTATTGACCCGGCCTGGCTTTGGACTATAAATCGCCAATATATATTTGGATTGCGCCATTGGAATTATGTGCTTATAAATCATTGGGTATATTATTCAAATAGCCAACATGGCTGGATTTTAATTATGGTTATCAATAACCAGTATTATGATTAAGGTTTCCAAAGTCGCTTTTGCGCAATGGCTATCATATTATCAATAGATATGATTTATTCTACAATTGAAGGAATAGTCCCGAGTTGCTGCAGGCTTACGACCCGGCACTTGGGGCTACATTATTTCAGTTGAAATTATATTAAATACACAAGTCTCATGTCGCTGCAAGCATGCACCATGACACTTGGGGGCTAATGCAAAGTCATTTTTTTGCTCACCTTATTGAAGACCCGACTCATCACATGGTAATGAGCCGGCCCTTGGGGACTACCAATTTCCTCTGTCAACAATTTAAGGTACAAAGCTTTTTATCCATTACATTGAAGGGTCCACTGCTTAGTTGGTAAAGCACAAGGCTCTTAACCTTGTGGACGTGAATTCAAGCCCCATGATGGGGGTTACATCATATGATGTTATTTTCATTGAAGAATATATCAAAGTCCCAGCTCAATATTATCTTACTGACCCGGCCCTTGGGGGCTACACGCTGATGATCAAAGTTTACAAGATTATATTTACAAAGTCCCTGCTCATTATTGCATAATGACCCAGCCCTTGGGGGCTACACTGGTTGAAGTTTTTATGAGAATAAGGCAATTTCAATTCCCAGATTGCTGCAAGCATGACAACCCGGCACTTGGGGGCTACATATGTAGAATACTCAATTCTGACTAGTGATTGATGAACAACCCGGATTTCTTCAAGATTGTGATATTCATATTGAAGCAAGTCTTAAGCTGTTGCTATGCTACCTTCTTAAGACTTGGGGGCTACAAGTGATAGGCATATAAGAGGTATATTTTCAAGCTTCATGTTAACTACAATTATGACCTGGTGCCATCAATATTTGTAAACCGACAATGATAAACCGTCGAGTTCAAGTCTTAAACCGGCACAGTTCTACATTCTCAAACCGGCAAGTTCTACATTCTTAAACCGGCTGAAGATCAAATGAGTATTTCAAAGGCAAAAATTTTTGTTAAGCATTGGGAGCTGAAGTCAAAGGAGTTATTCTTCACAATATTTCACTATGAAAAACCGATGTCAGCAAATTGATTATGAAGCTGGTCTATTGACTCAGATTTTATAGAAGAAGGAAATGACAAGGACTTAAGGATAATCAAGATCAGTTTAACATGGATAAATCCAAATTATACTGGGGGCTAATGTCGGGGATATACCCCGCGGTATGACTCGGCCGGAGTCGTAACCCGGCCGGGACTTGGTAAACCGGCGGATGGTAAACCGGCGGATAGTTAAGACAGATGGCTAAGACAGACGGTAAACCAGCGAGTGTTAAACCGGCAGAGTTAAGACAGATGGTAGCATCGGCAGGCAATCATAACCCGACAGACAATGTTAAACCGGCAGACAATGTTAAACCGCCAAACAGTGATAACTGGGTTGTCAGGGGTTATGAAGCCCGAGATGTTATGAAGCCCAAGATGTTAAGAAGCCCATGAAGATAAGTTAGAATAGTTAAGTCTTAAGTCCGAGTTGGACTCTACATGTAACCCGCCTCTTCAACATATATAAGGAGGGGTAGGGCTCCCCAAAGAGGGACAAGCAAGAAGAAACAATCTTAGGGCTAGACACAAAGAGGAGAGCCAGTTTACGGCGACTCCCTCGTGATGATAATGAGACCTAGCCTCAAACAGCATGTAGGGTTGTTACCGGATGATGTTTCCCGGGGCCCGAAGCTGTCTAAATCCCTGTCTTGTGTTGCGTCTCTCGATTCCGCTCAACCCCTCTCAAGCTACCACATAGATGCGTTGGCCTCGGGACTAGGTCCTCACACTAAGGACATCTGCCATGACAATTCCACGACACTAGTCCTTAAGATAGATGAAGGGTTGCCGCACTGTTCCTCCACCACTACAACGTGATGGGTGACCTGGGGAGAGTGGATCTCTCTCAGATCGGGTTTAGGCCCAATATGATCGTAGTCTGTAGCGACTCCCAGGGCGGCGATGCGATCTAAGAGCTCGTTCAGGGAAGAGAGCTCCATTGGATCTAACTGCTCGGCGAGTTCCGAGTTGACATGAAGATTGCTTTCGATGACCCGAGAAGTCATCGTCAGCGCAGCGGCCGAACAGGCGGTCATAAGAAAACCACCTAGCCGGAGAGTTTGGCCGATAGCCAAAGCTTCCTCAGCAATAGTGTCGTCCTTAAAGACGGGATGAAACATCCTTCCTGGTGGTGACGGCACAGCGGAACTCTCAATGAAAGCACCAATGTCGGTGTCAAAACCGGCGGATCTCGGGTAGGGGGTCCCGAACTGTGCGTCTAGGCCGGATGGTAACAGGAGGCAGGGAACACGATGTTTTACCCAGGTTCGGGCCTCTTGATGGAGGTAAAACCCTACGTCCTGCTTGATTAATATTGATGATATGGGTAGTACAAGAGTAGATCTACCACGAGATCAGAGAGGCTAAACCCTGGAAGCTAGCATATGGTATGATTGTATGTTGTGATTGTTGTTGTCCTACGGACTAAAACCCTTCGGTTTATATAGACACCGGAGGGGGTTAGGGTTACACAAGGTCGGTTACAAAGGAGGAGATATCCATATCCGTATTTCCTAGCTGGCCTTCCACGCCAAGTAGAGTCCCATCCGGACACGAGACGAAGTCTTTAATCTTGTATCTTCATAGTCCAACAGTCCGGCCAAAGGATATAGTCCGTCTGTCCGGAGACCCCCTAATCCAGGACTCCCTCAGTACTCCTGGATCTCCAAGTTTCTATGGTATTCCATCCTTAAAAGTATAATTAGCAAGCATGGTGGAAATTTCAGATTCCGGTATCTTTTTCTTATTTGTAACAATTTCTTTCATGTACTTAGCATAAGGATTCATTTTAAGCATATCAGTCAAATGCATATGCAAAAAGATAGGTCTAATCATTTCGGCAAAGCGCTCAAAATCCTCATCATCCTTTTTCTTGGATGGTTTAGGAGGAAAAGGCATGGGTTTCTAAACCCATGGTTCTCTTTCTTTACTGTGCTTCCTAGCAACAAAGTCTCTCTTATCATAACGTTGATCCTTTGATTATGGGTTATCAAGATCAACAGCAGGTTCAATCTCCACAACATTATTATTGCTAGGTTTAGCATCAACATGAACATCATCATTGACAATATCACTAGGTTCATGTTCATTACCAGATTGTGTTTCAGCATCAGAAAATAGAAATATCATTGGGATTCTCAGGTGTGTCAACAACAGGTTCACTAGAAGCATGCAAAGTCCAATCATTTTTCTTTTTCTTCCTTTTATAAGGACTAGGTGCATCTACATTAGTTCTCCGAGAATCTTGCTCAATGCTCTTAGAATGGCCCTCAGGATAGAAAGGTTCCTGAGTCATTTTACCACCTCTAGTCATAACTCTAACATCATTATCATTTTTCTTACTATTTAATTCATTGAGCAAATCATTTTGAGCTTTAAGTACTTGTTCTACTCGAGTGCTAACCATAGAAGCATGTTTACTAATAAGTTTAAGTTCACCTTTAACACTAGCCATATAATCACTCAAGTGTTCAATCATATAAGCATTATGTTTCAATTGTCTCCCAACATAAGCATTGAAGTCTTCTTGTTTAACCATAAAATTATCCAACTCATCTAAGCATTGGCTAGAAAACTTAGTAGGAGGGATTTCAGCTTTATCATATCTATAGAGAGAATTTACCTTTACTACCTGTGTCAGGTTATCAAGACCATGTATTTCTTCAACAGGCGGCAAATTAAGACCATGTATTTCTTCAATAGGTGGTAAATTCTTAACATCTTCAGCTTTAATACCTTTTTCTTTCATAGATTTCTTTGCCTCTTGCATATCTTTAGGACTTAGAAATAGAATACCCCTTTTCTTAGGAGTTGGCTTAGGAGTTGGTTCGGGAAGTGTCCAATTATTTTCATTAGTCAACATATTATTCGATAGAATTTCAGCTTGATCAACATGCCTTTCCCTGAAAACACAACCAGCACAACTATCCAGGTAATCTCTGGAAACATCGGCTAGTCCATTCTAAAAGATATCAAGTATTTCATTTTTATTAAGAGGATGATCAAGCAAAGCATTAAGTAATTGGAGAAGCCTCCCCCAAGCTTGTGGGAGACTCTCTTCTTCAATTTACACAAAATTATATATTTCCCTTAAAGCAGCTTGTTTCTTATGAGCGGGGAAATATTTAGCAGAGAAGTAATAAATCATATCCCGGGGACTACACACACAATCAGGATCAAGAGAATTAAACCATATTTTAGCATCACCCTTTAATGAGAACGGAAATAATTTAAGGATGTATTAGTAGCGAGTTTTCTCATCATTAGTGAATAGGGTAGCTAAATCATTTAATTTAGTAAGATGTGCCACAACAGTTTCAGATTCATAGCCATAAAAAGGATCAGATTCAACCAAAGTAATTAACTCAGGATCGACGGAGAAATCATAATCCTTATCAGTAACAAAGATAGGTGAAGTAGCATAAGCAGGATCATATTTCATTCTAGCATTCAAAGATTTTTCTTTAAGCTTAGCTAGTAGTTTCTTAAGATCACTTCTATCATTGCACGCAAGAAAGTCTCTAGCAGTTTCTTCATCCATAACATAGCCCTCAGGCACAACAGGCAATTCATATCTAGGGGGAGAATCTTCATCATCACTTTCATCAATATTATCAGTTTCAATAATTTCATTCTCTCTAGCCCTAGCAAGTTGTTCATCAAGAAATTCACATAGTGGCACAGTGGTATCACGCATCGAAGTAGTTTCATCATAAGTATCATGCAAAGTAGAAGTGGCATCATCAATAACATGTGACATATCATAATTAATAGCAGAAGCAGGTTTAGGTGTTGCAAGCTTACTCAAAATAGAAGGTTAATCAAGTGCAGAGCTAGATGGCAGTTCCTTACCTTCCCTCGTAGTTGAGGGAAAAATCTTGGTTCTTTGATCTTTCAAGTTCTTCATAATGATAAGCAGATATAAATCCCAAGTGACTCAAAGAATAGAGCTATGCTCCCCGGCAACAGTGCCAAAAAATAGTCTTGATAACCCACAAGTATAGGGTATCGCAACAATTTTCGAGGGTAGAGTATTCAACCCAAATTTATTGATTCGACGCAAGGGGAGCCAAAGAATATTCTCAAGTATTAGCAACTGAGTTGTCAATTCAACCACACCTCGATAACTTAATATCCGCAACAAAGTATTTAGTAGCAAAGTAATATGATAGTAGTGGTATGATGTCTACTACACAACCTTCTTCTTGTAGACGTTGTTGGGCCTCCAAGTGCAGAGGTTTGTAGGACAGTAGCAAATTTCCCTCAAGTGGATGGCCTAAGGTTTATCAATCCATAGGAGGCGTAGGATGAAGATGGTCTCTCTCAAGCAACCCTGCAACCAAATAACAAAGAGTCTCTTGTGTCCCCAACACACCCAATACAATGGTAAATTGTATAGGTGCACTAGTTCGGTGAAGACATGGTGATACAAGTGGTATATGGATAGTAGATAAAGGTATTTGTAATCTGAAACTATAAAAACAGCAAGGTAACTATTGATAAAAGTGAGCGTAAACGGTATTGCAATGTGTTGAAACAAGGCCTAGGGTTCATACTTTCGCTAGTGTAAGTTCCCTCAGCAATACTAACATAATTGGATCACATAACTATCCCTCAACATGCAACAAAGAGTCACTCCAAAGTCACTAATAGCGGAGAACGATCGAAGAGATTATGGTTGGGTACGAAACCACCTCAAAGTTATTATTTCCAATCAATCCGTTGGGCTATTCCTATAGGTGTCACAAACAGCCCTAGAGTTCGTCCTAGAATAACACCTTAAGACACAAATCAACCAAAACCCTAATGTCACCTAGATACTCCAATGTCACCTCAAGTATCCGTGGGTATGATTATACGATATGCATCACACGATCTCAGATTCATCTATTCAACCAACACAAAGGACCTCAAAGAGTGCCCCAAAGTTCTACCAGAGAATCACGACGAAAACGTGTGCCAACCCCTATGCATAGGTTCATGGGCGGAACCCGCAAGTTGATCACCAAAACATACATCAAGTGAATCACGTGATATCTCATTGTCACTACCGATACGCATGGCAAGACATACATCAAGTGTTCTCAAATCTTTAAAGACTCAATCCGATAAGATTACTTCAAGGGGAAAACTCAATTCATTACAAGAGAGTAGAGGGGGGAAGAAACATCATAGGATCCAAATATAATAGCAAAGCTCGCGATACATCAAGATCGTATCATCCCAAGAACACGAGAGAGAGAGAGAGATCAAACACATAGCTACTGGTACATACCCTCAGCCCCGAGGGAGAACTACTCCCTCCTCGTCATGGAGAGCACCGGGATGATGAAGATGGCCACCGGAGAAGGATTGCCCCCTCCGGCAGGGTGCCGGAACGGGTCTAGATTGGTTTTCGATGGCTACGGAGGCTTCTGGCGGGGGAACTCCCGATCTATTATGCCCACGGATGTTTTTAGGGTATACGGAGATATATAGGCGAAAGAAGTACGTCAGGGGGGCCACGAGGGGCTCACGAGGGTGGAGGGCGCGCCCAGGGGGTGGGCGCGCCCCCTGCCTCGTGACCTCCTCGCAGATCCCCCGACGTGCACTCCAAGTCTTCTGGGCTTCTTTCCTTCCAAAAATGAGTTCCGTGAAGTTTTAGGTCAATTGGACTCCGTTTGGTTTTCCTTTTCTTCGAAACCCTAAAACAGGGTAAAAACAGAAACTGGCACTGGGCTCTGGGTTAATAGGTTAGTCCCAAAAATGGTATAAAAGTGTATAATAAAGCCCATAAACATTCAAAACAGTAAATAATATAGCATGGAGCAATCAAAAATTATAGATACATTGGAGATGTATCAGCATCCCCAAGCTTAATTCCTGCTCGTCCTCGAGTAGGTAAATGATAAAAACATAATTTTTGATGCGGAGTGCTACTTGGCATAATTTCAATGTAATTCTTCTTAATTGTAGCATGAATATTCAGATCTGTAAGATTCAAGACAAAAGTTCATATTGACATAAAAATGATAATACTTCAAGCATACTAACTAAGCAATTATGTCTTCTCAAAATAACATGGCCAAAGATAGTTCGTCCCTACAAAATCATATAGTTTAGTCATGCTTCATTTTCGTCACACAAGAATTCACTCATCGTGCACAACCCCGATGACAAGCCAAGCAATTGTTTCATACTTTAGTAATCTCAAACCTATAAACATTCACGCAATACATGAGCGCGAGCCATGGACATAGCACTATGGGTGGAATAGAATAATGAGGGGGTTATGTGGAGAAGAAAAAAAAGGGAGAAAGTCTCACATCAACGAGGCTAATCAATGGGCTATGGAGATGCCCACCGATTGATGTTAATGCAAGGAGTAAGGATTGCCATGCAACGGATGCACTAGAGCTATAAATGTATGAAAGCTCAGCAAAAGAAACTAGTGGGTGTGCATCCAACTTGCTTGCTCATAAAGACCTAGGGCACTTGAGGAGGCCCATTGTTGGAATATACAAGCCAAGTTCTATAATGAAAATTTCCCACTAGTATATGAAAGTGATAACATGAGAGACTCTCTACTATGAAGATCATGGTGCTACTTTGAAGCACAAGTGTGGTAAAAGGATAGTAACATTGTCCCTTCTCTCTTTTTCTCTCATTTTTTTTGGGCCTTCTCTTTTTTATGGCCTTTCTCTTTTTTTTGGGCCTTCTCTTTTTTTATGGCCTTTCTCTTTTTTTATTCCTCACTTGGGACAATGCTCTAATAATGATGATCATCACACTTCTATTTATTTACAACTCAATGATTACAACTCGATACTAGAACAAAGATGACTCTATATGAATGCCTCCGGCGGTGTACCGGGATTGCGATGAATCAAGTGTGACATGTATGAAAAATTATGGACGGTGGCTTTGCCACAAATACGATGTCAACTACATGATCATGCAAAGAAATATGACAATGATGATGCGTGTCATAATAAACGGAATGGTGGAAAGTTGCATGGCAATATATCTCAGAATGGCAATGGAAATGCCATAATAGGTAGGTATGGCGGCTGTTTTGAGGAAGATATAAGGAGGTTTATGTGTGACAGAGCGTATCATATCACGGGGTTTGGATGCACCGGCGAAGTTTGTGCCAACTCTCAATGTGAGAAAGGCCAATGCACGGTACCGAAGAGGCTAGCAAGGATGGAAGGGTGAGAGTGCGTATAACCCATGGACTCAACATTAGTCATAAGGAACTCACATACTTATTGCAAAAATCTACAAGTCATCAAAAACCTTGGCACTACGCGCATGCTCCTAGGGGGATAGATTGGTAGGAAAAGAACATCGCTCGTCCCCGACCGCCACTCATAAGGAGGACAATCAAATAACACCTCATGTTTCAAATTTGTTACACAATGTTTACCATACGTGCATGCTACGGGACTTGCAAACTTCAACACACTATTCCACAAATTCACAACTACTCAACTAGCACGACTTTGATATTATTACCTCCATATCTCAAAACAACCATCAAGCATCAAACTTCTCTTAGTATTCAATACTCTATATGAAAGTTTTATTATTCTTGGATGCCTAGCATATTAGGATTATTTAAGAAAATTACCATGCTATTTAAGACTCTCAAAATAATATAAGTGAAGCATGAGAGTTCTTCTATTTCTTCAAAATAAAACTACCACCATGCTCTAAAAGATATAAGTGAAGCACTAGAGCAAATGACAAACTACTCCGAAAGATATAAGTGAAGATCAATGAGTAGTCGAATAATTATGCAACTTATGTGAAGACTCTCTAACATTTAATAATTTCAGATCTTGATACTTTATTCAAACAGCAAGCAAAACTAAATAAAATGACATCTAGGAATAGCAAACATCATGTGAAGAAGCAAAAACTTAGGATCAACCGAAACTAACCGATAGTTGTTGAAGAAGAAAGGTGGGATGCCAACCGGGGCATCCCCAAGCTTAGATGCTTGAGACTTCTTGAAATATTATCTTGGGATGCCTTGGGCATCCCCAAGCTTGAGATTTTGTGTCTCCTTAATTCCTCTCATATCATGGTCTCCCTAAATCTCAAAAGCTTCATCCACACAAAACTCAACAAGGACTCGTGAGATAAGTTAGTATAAACCATTTCAAAAACCTTATCATACTCTACTGTATAAAATCACTAAAATTATTATTCAACATTGCATACTAAATGCCTCTGCATATTTAATAGTCCTATCCTCAAATAGAATCATTAAAGAAGCAAACATATGCAAACAATGCAAACATAACAGCAATCTGCCTAAACAGGATAGTCTGTAAAGAATGCTGCAACATCCATACTTCCCTAGCTCCAAAAATTATGAAATAAAATTCCCACTGTAGTAAATTTATCAGAGCTTAATATGCAAAAGGTTTCAACATTTTATCACATTCTGACTTTTCTAGTGAATTATTGCAACAGCGCTAAACTTTCTGTTTTCAAACAGCAACATGTATACTTGTAACATAGGCATAGTAAAGGCTATCAATGCCACTTTTATTGAAATAAAAGATGCAAAAAATTGTTCTAAATAACAGCAAGCAAATCCTAACAAAATAAATTGACGCTCCAAGCAAAACACATATCATGTGGTGAATAAAAATATAGCTCCAAGTAAAGTTACCGATGAACGAAGACGAAAGAGGGGATGCCTTCCGGGGCATCCCCAAGTGACCCGACCTCATACCATCTGGTTACGCCCTCAATGCGGCTATATCTCCCATGTGTCGAAGCATGACTTAGAGGCATAACCGCATTGAAAGCAATGTCGCAAGTGAGGTAATCTTCACACAACCCATGTAATACATAAGGGAAAGAGATACATAGTTGGCTTACAATCGCCACTTCACACAATTACATGAATAAAGCATTACATCATCCAGATACAATCAAGGTCCGACTACGGGACCAAAATAAAAGAAGACTACCCCAAATGCTACACAGATCCCCGATCGTCCCGACTGGGATCCACTACTGATCAACTGGAAACGGAACAACATAACAAACACGATCTTCAACGAGCTCCTCCTTGAGATTGGTTGTGTCACCTGCACGGTTTCATCGGCACCTGCAAGCTGGTTTTGGAAGTATCTGTGAGTCACGGGGACTCAGCAATCTCACACCCCCGCGATCAAGACTATTTAAGCTTATAGGTAGGGTAAAAGGTATGAGGTGGAGCTGCAACAAGCGACTAGCATATTTGGTGGCTAACATACCCAAATGAGAGCGAGAAGAGAAAGCAAAAGAACGGTCGAACAACTATGATCAAGAAGTGATCCTAGAACAACCTACGTCAAGCATTACTCCAACACCGTGTTCACTTCTCGGACCCCGCCGAGAAGAGACCATCACGGTAACACACACGGTAGATGTATTTTTAATTAAGGTCAACTTCAGGTTTTCTACAACCAGACATTAACAAATTCCCATCTGCCCATAACCGTGGGCACGGCTTTCGAAAGATCAATCCCTGCAGGGGTGTCCCAACTTAGCCCATCACAAGCTCTCACGGTCAACGAAGGATATTCCTTCCCCCAAGACAATCCGATCAGACTCGGCATCCCGGTTACAAGACATCCTCGACAATGGTAAAACAAGTCCAGCAACACCGCCCGAATGTGCCGACAAATCCCGATAGGAGCTGCACATATCTCGTTCTCAGGGCACACTCAGATTGTCCAAACTTCCGGTAGGCCAGCCCAGAGTTGCCCCTGGTGGCCACCGGCGGCTGACAAGGTGGACCAACACTCAGAGGAGCACTGGCCCGGGGGTTTAAATAAAGATGACCCTTGAGTCCGTGGAACCCAAGGGAAAAAGAGGCTAGGTGGCGAATGGTAAAACCAATGTTGGGCATTGCTGGAGGAGTTTTATTCAAGGCGAACTGTCAAGGGGTTCCCATTATAACCCAACCATGTAAGGAATGCCAAATCCGGGAACATAACACCGATATGTCGGAAACTAGGGCGACAAGAGTGGAACAAAACACCAGGCATAAGGCCGAGCCTTCCACCCTTTACCAAGTATATAGATGCATTAATTAAATAAGAGATATTGTGATATCCCAACAAAATATCCATGTTCCAAACAAGGAACAAACTCCAATCTTCACCTGCAACTAACAACGCTATAAGAGGGGCTGAGCAAAGCGGTAACATAGCCAAACAACGGTTATCTAGGACAAGGTGGGTTAGAGGCTTGGCTTAACAATATGGGAGGCATGATAAGCAAGTGGTAGGTATCGCAGCATAGGCATAGAAAAAGAGCGAGCATCTAGCAAGCGAAGATAGAAGTGATTTCGAGGGTATGGTCATCTTGCCTGAGATTCCGCAAGGAAAAATAACGAGTCCATGAAGAAGACAAACAGATGTAGTCGAACGAATCCTCACAAACGCAACGTTATCGGAACCAACCCGAAGAAGCAACACCGGAAAGAAGCAAACAACATAGTAAACAACCCTCACATAACATGGCATGATGCACAACCAAGTATGATGCATGTCCGTATGCATGGCATGGCAAAGTGCACAAACAATACTACAAATTAAGTGGAGCTCAACTTGCACCGAGTTGCATGTTGAAGAAACACCACATTCAAGTTATTTAGTTCGATCTCGTTTATGTACCCAATAATATTAAATGTTGATTAACATGGCAAGGGGTGAAGCACAACAAAACTACCTAACTAGGCAAGTTTAAATGAGGCCGGAACAACAAGCAACAAGTCCGGAAAATCCTCATGTGCATATTTATGGATTTGGTACTGTTCTGCCCTAAACACAATTTTAAAGTTGTTAAACATGCAAAGTAAGGTCACCATGATAAACTAGGCATTTTTCTACCCCATTTACATATAAAGTTTGTTAGGTTTGGAGCTACGGTTATTTAGTTATGAATTAAAGCATTTTAATGAGTTATTTAAGCAAATTTAAACAAACAATATTTTATACATGTTAAACATGGATGAAAGTTGGATATTATTAAACTAGATGAAATTCTAAGCAAGTTTCATATATAAAACATTTTAAACCGATGCACGGTTATTAAGTTATTATATGCATGAAGTTTAGGGACCTTTCTGTGAAAACTGCAGTCTCAGGATTAAATGCTAAATTCACAGAAGGGAAAAAACACATGCAGGCCGAATCTGAAGGCTGGCCCAACACTGCACGGTCCAAGGGCGGGGTGGAAGCTCACATGGGCCAACAGGCCGGCATTGCGTGGTTGGGCCTTGGAGGCCGAGCGGGCCCACTAGGGCGAAGGGCGGCACGGGCGTCGTTCTCCTCTCGCTCCCGCACGAGCAGAGGAAGGGGCACCGACGATGGTGGCTTGCAGGCATCGGGGCCACGCGGAGCAGGAGGAAAAATGCCGGCGAACGCATGGCGGGCCGGATCCGGCCGGATCCCGCCAGATCCGGGCGATGGGGCCGCGAACGGGGCCGGCGGCGAGCTGTGAGCTCCTGCTCCTGAACATGGCACGAAGAGAGAGAGAGATATGTTAGGAGGAGAAGGATATGGGGAAGGGAGCGATGGTCGCCGACCTGGGGGGCGGCGGAGAGCGGCGAGACGACGGCGGGATCCTTGGGGAAGAGGAGCGGACGGGCGACGACGAGCTCTCGATCCCCTTTGGATCGAGCGGGAGGAGCAAGACGGCTGGTTCGGCACCAGCAGCGCGATGGGTGCGGTCGGGCCCGGGCGGGCCGGCTGCGGGCTACGCTGGGCCGCGCGGGGTGGGGAGGTGGAGCGGACAAGGTGGCAGCATGGGGTTGGCGGCGGACGACCTCGGATGGACAGGTGTCGCGCTGGGACTCGTGGAGGGCGGCGACTGCGGCGGCTGACGGCGGCGCTGGCTCGCCTGGATCCGCCAAGTGGCGGCGCGCGGGAGGACGGGTGCAGAATGCGAGGAGGGAGGCGGCTACAGGTAGGTGGAGATTAGAGGATGCCAATTTTGGAAGGAGGGTGTCCATGTATAGCAAAATTGCTAGGGTTTTGGGTCTAGGGGAGGTTTTCGGAGCCTCCGATCGCGATCCGATGGACCTGATCGAGAGGGGGGGTTAGGTAGACCTAGGTGGGCTGTGGAGAGCGGGTTGGGATGAGAGGAGAGAGACGGATATGCAGCCCGGCAAGGTTTTCGGAGACCGAAAACGTCCGACGAAAAGACCGACTATACTGCCGCTATAGTTAACGGTTGGGCTATCAAACGGACTCCGAACGCGATGAAATTTGACAGGCGTTCTTCCTACACTTAAATAAGACCACACGCCAACTTTCAACCCATTTCGAGAACATTTTCTGACCACTTAAAAATAATATTTCGGACGTGCCGCGGGCGCGTGCAAGTGTGTCTGGGCTCAGAACGGACAACGGAAGGAACTGGAAGACCGGGACAGATGCAAGTTTTGAAAACATGATGATGTAATGCACATGATGACATGATAAGATGCAACACGCAAGCAAATGACATGGCAACGACGACGAATAACTAGGAGACACCTGGCACATTGGTCTCGGGGCGTCACAACACTCCACCACTACGAGAGGATCTCGTCCCGAGATCTAGAACGGCACCGGAGGGAAAACAGAGGAGGAAGATAAGTGGTAAAACTAAGTTGCTTCTTTGACAAACGAGTGAAACCACAAACCTTGAAAATGTTAAGCCATTTCGAGAAAATAATACAACGGAGATGAACGAAGTTGAAAACACTCCGTTAGAAAAGAGGGACAAGGAAGAACAACTTCGAGCAGCACTCCGGTTGAGAAGTTATGCAAGACTTGATACGATGAAAAGAACTTGAGCAGAGGACACGACACTCCGGTTAAACGAGATAGAGAAGGAATAAGACTGATATAATTTGGACAGCACTTCGACTGTAAATGGAAGAAAATGAACATGATCTTGACAAACCGAGATGAGGAGTGAAAAGAGCAACATCACTAGACCTCCGGGAGAAAGAATAGAATAAAGATAATTGAGACAAAAGAATGTAGAAGAAAATGCCAACTTCTGCTACAAAAGAGCTTGAAAAGGCATCTTTAGGAGAAGGGTTGAACAAAGTCGTTGGAAAAACATCAACGAAAAGAACAAGGTTGCAGTGGGCTTATGGAGAACACTCAAAACTATGAGGTGAAATTCTGCCATTAACGGAATTGGATTGATATCAAGAAGGAGACGATAAACTATAACACTGGGAGGATAAATGAAGAACCTGGGTCGTTTATGAGCACCATAAATATCAACAATCCTTAGGGAAGGCTTTAGGTGAACTATAACCCAAGATAACTCCAATGACGAGATTGATGGGTTTAAATATCTCATTCGTAACAACATGTGAATCATGGAACATGAACTCAAATTATCAAGAATGACATAATACCACCTCTAATGATACGGAAGAAAGAATTGCACTCCGGAATGCAAGATGAAGAATTCTTGAGCTCCTCTGAAAAGAATCTTGATGAACGCTTCGAGAAGGAATTAAATCTTTGATGAACCACCATGATGAGCCTCCATGAGAAACGCCGGTAATAAAAGAATGATCAAACGAAAGGGAGGAGAAGTTGAAAACACAAGGTGAATCCTTGTGATGATTTAGATGAATCTCCATGGTGATATAATTAAGAGAACTTGGAACCCCGGGAAAAGAAAAGATGAAGCAATTGAGACCGAGAATTTAATCTCGTGAACAAACTCCGGAAGAAAGGGTTAACATATGGATGAAACAAGAATAAGAATTACATTATGCGTATCCTTCATCAATTAAATTGATGACAAACAATGGATTTGGCACACTACTTATTCTCTAAGAAAGGATTAAGATATATATTGCGCCAACTTGGGAAGGTCTTCGATGAACCACCGGTAGGATTGAAACAACGAATGAATTGATATGATCACCATGGAAGAGAATCTTGAGCAAACCACCGTAAGAATTGGGAACGATCAAAGGAAAGATATCGAAGCACCAGGAAGAATTAGCAAATGAATAAAGATGTTTGAGAGAATTTATATACAAGTGAACGAAGAGATCACGAACTGATTAAAGAATACTTGATTTAAGCACCGGTATGATTGAAGAACGAGAGTTGAATGCTGGAAAGAAAACTTCTGAGATGATAGCCTCCGGAGAATCAAACTGAAAAGACTCTTGAATTGCTCTGGATAGATGAAAAGAATTCTCACAATCCAAAAACAACTATGAGAGGATGGCAACAAGCTAGAATGACGAATCCTTGAGAGAACGGATAAGATATGGAGGAAAAACTCTTGTTTGGTCTTCAACTCCGAGAATGACGATGAGAAAGAGCACCACGAATTGTTGAGACACTCCGGAATAAAGAAAATGGAAAAGTTGAACCAACGACGAAAAGAATTTGAAAGATCTTGGAGAAATACATATGACTGATGATGAATCATTCTTACGTCAAACTTCGAAAAGAATTTGGGAGTAACTCCGGGAAAAAATTAGGAGAGTCAGGTAACATCCTGGGAAAAAACCTGTGGGTTAGGGCCCACTCAAAAGATACACCATTGAATAATTTAAAATAAAGATTGCGCCGGTTGAATTAAATGGCTTGAATAAGATAAGACCTCAAAATAGGTTGAGCGGATCTTGGAGGACAAGACGAGCCTTCTGAGATATCTTCAGCACTCCGGAACAATTGAATAGCGAGAAATGGATGATTAAGAGGTTCACCTGCAAGAGAAGACATTTGAAATGAGGAAAAGATATGATCAACAAAGCTTGAATTGGATCCACCGGAGAAGAAAGAGAATGAATGATGATGAACTTGAGGTTCCGTTAGTATCTTCCTGAGAATCATCGGATAAGAATATGAAGGAAAAGAATGGAGAGACTTCACATGAATAAAAGGATACTTGATTAAGAAATCTGAGTCCTTGAAAAAAAACAAGGGTGGGAGGGTGGGAAAACAAAGGCAATTTGGGACGGATGAAACAACACCGTTAAAAAGACTTGAGTTGATCCTGCGGATGTTGAAAAAGATTGGATCCACTAGAAGAGAAGCACACTGGTTGAAAAAGGAATTGACATGACAATCTCGATTATCATGAAGGATTGGTATTCACATCGGAGTATGAGAACACCGTTTAGGAAAGGTATGGAATCAACACTTGACATTGAAGCAACTCGAATACCACAAGTCAAAACAAAACAAAGGATTGGCTTGCAGAATAAGCCGGAACAAACATATGATA
Source organism: Triticum urartu (assembly GCF_003073215.2). NCBI lineage: Eukaryota > Viridiplantae > Streptophyta > Magnoliopsida > Poales > Poaceae > Triticum > Triticum urartu. Next base: position 341,679,209 of record NC_053026.1, read on the forward strand.
GAGATTTCGTGGTGGGGCCTACATGGGCTCGATCGTACAACACCATCATGTACAAGGCAGTGCACATGACATACGAAGCATCCCCGAGTCGGCATAGCCAAGGACTCTTTAAGACGCAATGAGACCACTGTAAAACCAACCGTGGATAGGTGGACCACTAGACGTCGAACCCCAATTTCATATCATACATCTGTCGGAAAGATATCCTAAGAGCTACTTGAATTCCCACTTATAAACTCCTGAAACTTCCCGGTTGCAATCAGGTGTTGGGGATACAGGGGAAGCATAATATCTCACCCAAACTAGCAAATCCTACATCCAGCTGTATCCATCCTTCAACACATAACCAAGAAACCTTCGGAAATCGTTTACCTCAACCTTCAAAAAGCATCCGTTATACGAGTTATGGCAATACTCCCGAACTCCCGCCCCAGTACTAGGTGGCGTCGAGGTTATCTCACCAACAACTGCATAAAAGAGATTTTCGATGTCGGCGAAACTCAGGTATTCCAGAATCTCAATGATAAAATTGTGACGACAACACCTCGGAGCTCAACTCCCCAGGACACTGCCACAACCCCTAAATGTCAAGAGGCACCAAGAACAATGTTCTCGTCACAAAACCATCGGAACGATTCCAAGATACCCGCGTGATCCAAAAAAATTTAGTGAAGTTTGGGAAGAGAAGAGTCAAAACTCTACGTCAGGATGCCTCACCAGAGCGATGAAGGGACTGAGGAGTAAAAAGAATTCCTACTCTCCGATATATATAATCCTAAATGACTCAAAGCATTTTTCTAGACTCAATAACGACAGCAATTCGATCAAGCAGGGGGCTCCTAAGGTCGGGGAAGGCTATGATACCAACTTGTAATGCCCTCAATGCGGCTATATCTCCCATGTGTCGAAGCATGACTTAGAGGCATAACCGCATTGAAAGCAATGTCGCAAGTGAGGTAATCTTCACACAACCCATGTAATACATAAGGGAAAGAGATACATAGTTGGCTTACAATCGCCACTTCACACAATTACATGAATAAAGCATTACATCATCCAGATACAATCAAGGTCCGACTACGAAACCAAAATAAAAGAAGACTACCCCAAATACTACACAGATCCCCGATCGTCCCGACTGGGCTCCACTACTGATCAACTGGAAACGGAACAACATAACAAACACGATCTTCAACGAGCTCCTCCTTGAGCTTGGTTGCGTCACCTACACGGTTTCATCGGCACCTGCAAGCTGGTTTTGGAAGTATATGTGAGTCACGGGGACTCAGCAATCTCACACCCTCGCGATCAAGACTATTTAAGCTTATAGGTAGGGTAAAAGGTATGAGGTGGAGCTGCAGCAAGCGACTAGCATATTTGGTGGCTAACATACGCAAATGAGAGCGAGAAGAGAAGGCAAAAGCACGGTCGAACAACTATGATCAAGAAGTGATCCTAGAACAACCTACGTCAAGCATTACTCCAACACCGTGTTCACTTCCCGGACCCCGCCGAGAAGAGACCATCACGGTAACACACGTGGTAGATGTATTTTTAATTAAGGTCAACTTCAGGTTTTCTACAACCAGACATTAACAAATTCCCATCTGCCCATAACTGCGGGCACGGCTTTCGAAAGATCAATCCCTGCAGGGGTGTCCCAACTTAGCCCATCACAAGCTCTCACGGTCAACGAAGGATATTCCTTCTCCCAAGACAATCCGATCAGACTCGACATCCCGGTTACAAGACATCCTCGACAATGGTAAAACAAGTCCAGCAACACCGTCCGAATGTGCCGACAAATCCCGATAGGAGCTGCACATATCTCGTTCTCAGGGCACACTCAGATTGTCCAAACTTCCGGTAGGCCAGCCCAGAGTTGCCCCTGGTGGCCACCGGTGGCTGACAAGGTGGACCAACACTCAGAGGAGCACTGGCCCGGGGGTTTAAATAAAGATGACCCTTGAGTCCGCGGAACCCAAGGGAAAAACCAATGTTGGGCATTTCTGGAGGAGTTTTATTCAAGGCGAACTGTCAAGGGGTTCCCATTATAACCCAACCATGTAAGGAACGCAAAAATCCGGGAACATAACACCGATATGACGGAAACTAGGGCGGAAAGAGTGGAACAAAACACCAGGCATAAGGCCGAGCCTTCCACCCTTTACCAAGTATATAGATGCATTAATTAAATAAGAGATATTGTGATATCCCAACAAAATATCCATGTTCCAAACAAGGAACAAACTCCAATCTTCACCTGCAACTAACAATGCTATAAGAGGGGCTGAGCAAAGCGGTAAAATAGCCAAACAACGGTTTGCTAGGACAAGGTGGGTTAGAGGCTTGGCTTAACAATATGGGAGGCATGATAAGCAAGTGGTAGGTATCGCATCATAGGCATAGCAAAAGAGCGAGCATCTAGCAAGCAAAGATAGAAGTGATTTCGAGAGTATGGTCATCTTGCCTGAGATCTCGCAAGGAAGAAGAACGAGTCCATGAAGAAGACAAATGGACGTAGTCGAACGAATCCTCACAAACGCAATGTTATCGGAACCAACCCGAAGAAGCAACACCGGAAAGAAGCAAACAACATAGTAAACAACCCTCACATAACATGGCATGATGCACAACCAAGTATGATGCATGTCTGGTTTAAATATGCATGGCATGGCAAAGTGCACAAACAATACTACAAATTAAGTGGAGCTCAACTTGCACCGAGTTGCATGTTGAAGAAACACCACATTCAAGTTATTTAGTTCGATCTCGTTAATGTACCCAACAATATTAAATGTTGATTAACATGGCAAGGGGTGAAGCACAACAAAACTACCTAACTAGGCAAGTTTAAATGAGGCCGAAACAACAAGCAACAAGTCCGAAAAATCCTCATGTGCATATTTATGGATTTGGTACTGTTCTGCCCTAAACACAATTTTAAAGTTGTTAAACATGCAAAGTAAGGTCACCATGATAAACTAGGCATTTTTCTACCCCATTTACATATAAAGTTTGTTAGGTTTGGAGCTACGGTTACTTAGTTATGAATTAAAGCATTTTAATGAGTTATTTAAGCAAATTTAAACAAACAACATTTTATACATGTTAAACATGGATGAAAGTTGGATATTATTAAAATAGATGAAATTCTAAGCAAGTTTCCTATATAAAAAATTTTAAACCGATGCACGGTTATTAAGTTATTATATGCATGAAGTTTAGGGACCTTTCTGTGAAAACTGCAGTCTCAGGATTAAATGCTAAATTCACAGAAGGGAAAAAAACACATGCAGGCCGAATCTGAAGGCTGGCCCAACACTGCACAGTCCAAGGGCGGGGTGGAAGCTCACATGGGCCAACAGGCCGACATTGCGTGGTTGGGCCTTGGAGGCCGAGCGGGCCCACCAAGGCGAAAGGCGGCACAGGCATCGTTCTCCTCTCGCTCCCGCACGAGCAGAGGAAGGGGCACCGGCGATGGTGGCTTGCAGGCATCGGGGCCACGCGGAGCAGGAGGAAAAATGCCGGCGAACGCATGGCGGGACGGATCCGGCCGGATCCCGCCAGATCCGGGCAGTGGGGCAGCGAAACGGGGCCGGCGGTGAGCTCTGAGCTCCTGCTCCTGAACATGGCGCGAAGAGAGAGAGAGAGAGAGATGTTAGGAGGAGAAGGATATGGGGAAGGAAGCGATGGTCGGCGACCTGGGGGGCGGCGGAGAGCGGCGAGACGACGGCGGGATCCTCAGGGAAGAGGAGCGGACGGGCGACGGCGAGCTCTCGATCCCCTCTGGATCGAGCGGGAGGAGCAAGATGGCTGGTTCGGTGCCAGCAGCGTGGTGGGTGCGGTCGGGCCCAAGCGGGCCCGCTGCAGGCGGCGCCGGGCCACGCGAGATGGGGAGGTGGAGCGGACGAGGTGGCAGCACAGGGTTGGCTGCGGACGACCTCAGATGGACAGGTGTCGCGCTGGGACTGGTGGAGGGCGGCGGCTACGGCGGTTGACGGTGGCGCTGGCTCGCCTGGATCCGCCATGTGGCGGCGCGCGGGAGGACGGGTGCAGAATGCGAGGAGGGAGGCGGCTAGAGGTAGGTGGAGATTAGAGGATGCCAATTTTGGAAGGAGGGTGTCCATATATAGCAAAATTGTTAGGGTTTTGGGTCTAGGGGAGGTTTTCGGAGCCTCCGATCGCGATCCGACAGACCTGATCGAGAGGGGGGGTTAGGTAGACCTAGGTGGGCTGTGGAGAGCGGGTTGGGCTGAGAGGAGAGAGACGGAGATGCAGCCCGGCAAGGTTTTCGGAGACCGAAAACGTCCGATGAAAAGACCGACTATACTGCCGCTATAGTTAACGGTTGGGCTATCAAACGGACTCCGAACGCGATAAAATTTGACACGCGGTCTTCCTACACTGAAATAAGACCGCACGCCAACTTTCAACCCATTCCAAGAACATTTTCCGGCCACTTAAAAATAATATTTCGGACGTGCCGCGGGCGCGTGCAAGTGTGTCTGGGCTCGGAACGGACAACGGAAGGAACTGGAAGACCGGGAAAGATGCAAGTTTTGAAAACATGATGATGTAATGCACATGATGACATGATAAGATGCAACACGCAAGCAAATGACATGGCAACGACGGCGAATAACTGGGAGGCACCTGGCACATCGTTCTCGGGGCGTCACAGGTCAAGCCTCTGTGTACGCGTGCCATCCCTGGATCGGTATGTTGGCACACACAGTACATCAATGTATATATCAAAGTGCAATCACATGTATAAATAATGTAAAACTGATATATACCTCATTAGTCTCAGCGGAAACAAATAATCGGTGTGGTGTCCCATCAACGCCATCGGCAGGTTGAGTGTAGACCGTAACCCTGTACCATACTCTTACTCGTCGGAAGGAACATATCCGCAACATGAGACGTTGCAGCCGTGTAGGTTAGTACATTGAATGTACCGGCAAGATCACAATATGAGGAAAGCAGATGATAAAACTATTCTATATGCAATATGGCTTTGTGGCTCTGTGTCTGATGTTTTTGCGTAAAAGCTGGTTTTATTTTCCCTACAACAAAGGAATATCAGGAGTCTGTACTACGGAGTTTTCTATCATGACATGGTTCCGCCAACTGATGTCTCATAGCCCAAATCATCATAAGTTGCCCACAATTAAGTTATCAATGCGGTGTTGAGAGTTCCGAGATAGATCCAAGTCTAGAGGCTCAAATTGTCCGTAACCGGGGACACGGCTAATCGATTAGATTTTACCCTCTGCAGAGGTTTGCGCATTTTTCCCGCAAGATTCGATCCCTCTTTTTATGTTCCCGCACTTCAGGGTGTTTGAGAACAAGATGACCGAAACATGGTCTTCCGAAGAGTTCCTCTGACCACTGTCCGGTGCTCATCCAGTCCTACCGTAGTTCTACATCTGCTAGCATCGTCCCAGCCAGAGTCACAACTAAGGTCAACCAAGCCAGAGCCCATAGTGACTTGCGGTTGCATAGGTAAGCTTCCGGGCATGAAGAATTCTTCCGTCTCTTTGAGTCTGGGTGAAGCTTTCCGCAAGATGTCATGGCGCTTCTCCATGCATCCCGGCCAACCACTGGTTTCTCCAGGGTGCCCGTCAACCGTCCTTCACCCAGTAGTGTGTATTGAATTCTTATCTCGAGTCTCAAAATCTTGAGGAGTACTGAAGATGCAGTCCATGCCGATGCCATCAAGAAGTTGTCGCCATTGACATATAGTCCTCCTTCTTCACACCACTCTCATGCACTCATACCAAACCCCGTCTACTATAGCATAGCATTAAAACTATATAACGTCCCAGGCTTGATAACAGGGAGATGGGTTCCTACCTCATGCATTCTACTCAACTACAAGAATTCAATATCACTACTGGAGGGATTATTGAAAGGGTGCCACCACATGCAAATAAAACATAGGTATGAAAAACATGGTCAAAGTGAACTTGCCTGGTATTACTTGATGAAGATAATAACGCTCTCGAAATCTTTGATAAACTATTCGTCACTCCGAGAAAATCTATATAATCAACATTATACTCACATAAGCAATAATCTTAGCAAACAATACTAGTAATCAAAATAACAATCGAAAAGCCATAAATAAAACAATAATGAAGTCAAAGAAAACCAAATAGAATTCCAAAGAAAACTTCACGAAAACAAGGGAGAAACCATCTCACACAATAACAGTCAAAACTTTCTTATTAAAACTAAATTACTCTAATAGCTTTTATACAGCATGGAAAATATAATTCTAATAAAACAACAACAAAATAATTTACTAAAGCATTTACTAGCAAAAAGAACTAGTATGAAAACTATTGTAACTGACTAGTTAACACTAGAACAACTATAACAACTAGCAAAGCACCAAGACAATAGTAAACAATACTAAAATAATTATCAAACTAATTTACTCCTAAATAACCGAATCAATGACAACATATAATGAAGTGGCAAAAATTACTTTTGAAACTAATGAAACTACTTTTATCACCTATCACTATGAACTAAACAAACAAATACTAAAACAGTAACTAAACACTAATAAATAACTACAAAAATTTATCTACTGTAGTCTAACAGAAACATATGACAACATGTAAAAATCTACAAAGAGAATTAACTAAAAATAATTAAAAACACTAATTTTATGACTAAAACAACTACATAAGCAAAACAATACTATTTTCGCAATAAACCAAAGTAAATCAAACTAAAAATAAATAACTATAAGCTACTGGATAGACAAAACAATAACAAAACAGTAGCAAGAAGAATCAATCAAAAATATTTCATAAAACTCAAGATACGGCCAAAATAGTGATTTGAATAAATTTCATCAATTCAATTTTAAACTACTCAAATTTGAAATCCAATGGTACAAACAGAAACTTCAACAAATTTTGAATCTAATGCAAAAAGAATCAATCAATTTGGATCTAAAACATAAAAGTTATAAGCAATATAAAATTAGAACTATTCTGTTTTTAAAACAGAAACGAAAATAACAAAAAAAACTAACGGGCGCTATGGGGTGTGCGAGCTGAAACTAAACAGCGCTCGGGTGGAAAATAACCGAAACGTGTACGGGCCAAAAGAGAAAGACCGATCGGCTAAACCGATTAGATCTAAACCGTAAATAAACCGAAGCTAAATCGATCTAGTAAAAAGACCTAACTGTTCGATCTAATCTAATCACGGCCGTATAATCTAGATCGGACGGACGAGGAGGGAGAGAGAGCTCACCGCAGTGGTGGTCGACGGCGAGTGCGTTGGGCGACGATGGTGGCGGCGCTCCGGTGATCTTCGGCGTTAGTGGGGTGGCCAGGGAGATGAAGCAGACGACAACGAGTCCAACGGTGGTCGTGGCGCCGGTGGAGGTGGTCGGAGACGGCCGGCGGCGAGGTTGAGGCGGCGGTGGCGTTCGGGCGTCGGCGGTGGCGGCGCTCCGGTGAGTTTCGGGCTTGGATGAGGGCACGGGGAGATGCGGACGAGCGAGGGGAGTGTAGAGATGGTCTCGGGAGGCGGCAAGGGGGTCGAAGTAGCTCGGTGGGGCGGCAATGGCGCGGCGGGGGCGCTCGGCTCCGGCAAGCAATTGAGAAGGAGGCGGGGGGGTTCTCGGAAGGGGCTTTGGGGCGGAATCGGTCGAGGGAGAGGGGTATTTATAGAGGAAGGGGTGCTTGAAGGAGGGGCGGATCGAGGAGAGGATCCCGAGGAATCCGGGATTCGGCGGCGGCGGCGTGGTTCTGGCGTGGGGAGGAAGAAGATCGCTCGCGAGAGCGATCGGGCAGTGGGGGCCTGCGGTCATCGGCACAGGGGCGAGCGAGAGGGGAGCGGGCGACCGAGGTGAAGGGGCTCCGGGCGTCTGGCGCGGAGCTGGGCTGGCCGGCTCGGGCGTGCTGGTGGGCTGCGGCATTGCTGGGCCTGTTGGCCTAGCCGCACGCTGGGGCTTTTTTCCCCCTTTTTTGAATTAAAGCAGAGAGGAAAAAACTAAATATAGAAAAACCTATAGTATTTTTATATAGAACATATATATATATATCAATAAAATCAGAAAAATAAACCCTACAACGTGAACATTTTTCCAGAGGAAAAATCCAAACTAAAAGAAAACATTTTTTAAATTCAAAATAAACTCCAATTTGAATTCAAAAACTTTTGGCATTAATTTCTCCTGACTTTTTGGAGTGTCATGTTAGCTCCTCTCATACTTTTAAACAAGTATTTGTCAGGGGTATATGAAATAAATTTCGAATGCCAAGTTGAATCCAAAATAAAATTCAAATGAAATTCAAATGCCACTCAATTTCACACAATCATTCACACAAAAATCAAACAAACATTCATAAATATTTATTTAATATAACATTCCAAAATTTAGAATTTTGGGATGTTACACATCCCTAAGATTAGGCTCTTGGTTGTCCTTAAATATTATATTGGGGTGCCTTGGGCATCCCCAAGCTTAGGCTCTTACCACTCCTTGTTCCATAGTCCATCGAATCCTTACCCAAAACTTGAAAACTTCACAACACAAAACTTAACAGAAAACTCGTAAGCTCCGTTAGTATAAGAAAATAAATCACCACTTCAAGGTACTGTAATGAACTCATTCTTTATTTATATTGGTGTTAAACCTACTGTATTCCAACTTCTCTATGATTTATAAACTATTTTACTAGCCATAGATTCATCAAAATAAGCAAACAACACACGAAAAACAGAATCTGTCAAAAACAGAACAGTCTGTAGTAATCTGAATCAAACGTATACTTCTGGAACTCATAAAATTCTCAAATAAATTTTTGGACCTGAGGAATTTATCTATCAATCATCTTCAAAAATAATTGACTAAATAGCACTCTCCAAATAAAAATGGCAGCAATTCTCGTGAGCGCTAAAGTTTCTGTTTTTTACAGCATGATCAACAAGACTTTCCCCAAGTCTTCCCAAAGGTTCTACTTGGCACAAAAACAATAAAACCACATCTAAACAGAGGCTAGATGAATTATTTATTACTAAACAGGAGTAAAAATCAAGTAACAAAAGTAAAGTTGGGTTGCCTCCCAACAAGCGCTATCGTTTAACGCCCCTAGCTAGGCATGATGATTTCAACGATGCTCACATAAAAGATAAGAATTGAAACATAAAGAGAGCATCATGAAGAATATGACTAGCACATTTAAGTCTAACCCACTTCCTATGCATAGGGATTTTGTGAGCAAACAACTTATGGGAACAAGAATCAACTTGCATAGGAAGGTAATGCAAGCAAAACTTCAAAACTTTAAGCACATAGAGAGGAAACTTGATATTATTGCAATTCCTACAAGCATATGTTCCTCCCTCATAATAATTTTCAGTAGCATCATGAATGAATTCAACAATATAACCAGCACCTAAAGCATTCTTTTCATGATCTACAAGCATAGAAAATTTACTACTCTCCACATAAGCAAATTTTTTCTCATGAATAATAGTGGGAGCAAACTCAACAAAATAACTATCATGTGATTGAAAATTAAGATCAAGATGACAAGTTTCATGGTTATCATTATTATTTAAAGCATATGTGTCATCACAATAATCATCATAGATAGGAGGCATGCTTTCATCATAGTAAATTTGCTCATCAAAGCTTGGGGGACAAAAATATCATCTTCATCAAACATGGCTTCCCCAAGCTTGTGGCTTTGCATATCATTAGCATCATGGATATTCAAGGAATTCGTACTAACAACATTGCAATCATGCTCATCATTCACATATTTTACGCCAAGCATTCTATGTAATTCTTCTTCTAGTATTTGAGCACAATTTTCCTTTCCATCATACTCACGAAAGATATTAAAAAGATGAAGCGTATGAGGTAAACTCAATTCCATTTTTTGTAGTTTTCTTTTATAAACTAGACTAGTGCTAAAACAAGAAACAAAAAGATTCGATTGCAAGATCTAAAAATATACCTTCAAGAACTAACCTCCCCGGCAACGGCCCCAGAAAAGAGCTTGATGTCTACTACACAACCTTCTTCTTGTAGACGTTGTTGGGCCTCCAAGTGCAGAGGTTTGTAGGACAGTAGCAAATTTCCCTCAAGTGGATGACCTAAGGTTTATCAATCCGTAGGAGGCGCAGGATGAAGATGATCTCTCTCAAGCAACCCTGCAACCAAATAACAAAGAGTCTCTTGTGTCCCCAACACACCCAATACAATGGTAAATTGTATAGGTGCACTAGTTCGGTGAAGACATGGTGATACAAGTGGTATATGGATAGTAGATAAAGGTATTTGTAATCTGAAACTATAAAAACAGCAAGGTAACTATTGATAAAAGTGAGCGTAAACGGTATTGCAATGTGTTGAAACAAGGCCTAGGGTTCATACTTTCGCTAGTGTAAGTTCCCTCAGCAATACTAACATAATTGGATCACATAACTATCCCTCAACATGCAACAAAGAGTCACTCCAAGTCACTAATAGCGGAGAAACGATCGAAGAGATTATGGTTGGGTACGAACCACCTCAAAGTTATTATTTCCAATCAATCCGTTGGGCTATATAGGTGTCACAAACAGCCTAGAGTTCGTCTAGAATAACACTTAAGACAAATCAACCAACCCTAATGTCACCTAGATACTCCAATGTCACCTCAAGTATCCGTGGGGTATGATTATACGATATGCATCACCACAGATCTCAGATTTCATCTATTCAACCAACACAAAGGACCTCAAAGAGTGCCCCAAAGTTCTACCAGAGAATCACGACGAAAACGTGTGCCAACCCCTATGCATAGGTTCATGGGCGGAACCCGCAAGTTGATCACCAAAACATACATCAAGTGAATCACGTGATATCTCCATTGTCACTACCGATACGCATGGCAAGACATACATCAAGTGTTCTCAAATCTTTAAAGACTCAATCCGATAAGATTACTTCAAGGGGAAAACTCAATTCATTACAAGAGAGTAGAGGGGGGAAGAAACATCATAGGATCCAAATATAATAGCAAAGCTCGCGATACATCAAGATCGTATCATCCCAAGAACACGAGAGAGAGAGAGAGATCAAACACATAGCTACTGGTACATACCCTCAGCCCCGAGGGAGAACTACTCCCTCCTCATCATGGAGAGCACCGGGATGATGAAGATGGCCACCGGAGAAGGATTGCCCCCTCCGGCAGGGTGCCGGAACGGGTCTAGATTGGTTTTCGATGGCTACGGAGGCTTTTGGCGGCGGAACTCCCGATCTATTGTGCCCACGGATGTTTTTAGGGTATATGGAGATATATAGGCGAAAGAAGTATGTCAGGGGGGCACGAGGGGCTCATGAGGGTGGAGGGCGCGCCTAGGAGGGGGCGCCCCCCTGCCTCGTGACCTCCTCGCAGATCCCCCGACGTGCACTCCAAGTCTTCTGGGCTTCTTTTCCTTCCAAAAATGAGTTCCATGAAGTTTCAGGTCAATTGGACTCCGTTTGGTTTTCTTTTTCTTCGAAACCCTAAAACAGGGTAAAAACAGAAACTGGCACTGGGCTCTGGGTTAATAGGTTAGTCCCAAAAATGATATAAAAGTGTATAATAAAGCCCATAAACATTCAAAACAGTAAATAATATAGCATGGAGCAATCAAAAATTATAGATACGTTGGAGACGTATCATGGTAACGGTAGCAAAAGTAACGGTAGCAAAAGTAAATAAGCGAAGAACAATATATGGAAAGCTCGTAGGCAATGGATCGGTGATGGAGAATTATGCCGGATGCGATCGATCATGTAATAGTCGTAACCTAGGTTGACACAAAACTAGCTCCAGTTCGTCAATGTAATGTAGGCATGTATTCCGAATATAGTCATATGTGCCTATGGAAAAGAACTTGCATGACATCTTTTGTCCTACCCTCCCGTGGCAGCGGGGTCCTATTGGAAACTAAGGGATATTAAGGCCTCCTTTTAATAGAGTACCAAACCAAAGCATTAACACATAGTGAAAACATGAACTCCTCAAACTACGGTCATCACCGGTAGTGGTCCCGATTATTGTCACTTTGGGGTTAACGAATCATAACACATAATAGGTGACTATAGACTTGCAAGATAGGATCAAGAACTCTCATATATAATAGGTTCATATCTGAAATCATGGCACTCGGGCCCTAGTGACAAGCATTAAGCATAGCAAAGTCATAGCAACATCAATCTCAGAACATAGTGGAAACTAGGGATCAAACCCTAACAAAACTAACTCAATTACATGATAAATCTCATCCAACCCATCACCGTCCAGCAAGCCTACAATGGGATTACTCACACACGGCAGTGAGCATCATGAAATTGGTGATGGAGGAAGGTTGATGATGACGATGGCGATGGATTCCCCTCTCCGGAGCCCCGAACAGACTCCAGATCAGCCCTCCTGAGAGAGTTTAGGGCTTGGCGGCGGCTCCATATCGTAAAACGCGATGAATCCTTCTCTCTGATTTTGCTCTCCCCGAAAGTGAATATATGGAGTCAAGGTTGAGGTCGGTGGAGCGTCAGGGGGCCCATGAGGCAGGGGGCGCGCCCAGGGGGTAGGGCGCCCCCCCACCCTCGTGGACAGGGTGTGGGCCCCCTGACGTGGATCTTTCTTCCAGTATTTTTTATATATTCCAAAATAATTCTCTGTTGGTTTTCAGGTCATTCCGAGAACTTTTATTTCTGCACAAAAATAACACCATGGCAATTCTGCTGAAAACAGCGGTAGTTCGGGTTAGTTCCATTCAAATCATGCAAGTTAGAGTCCAAAATAAGGGCAAAAGTGTTTGGAAAAGTAGATACGACGGAGACGTATCACGACCAAGGGGAGGCTTGCCCCCCAAGCCAGGTGGGGGCGCCCCCTCTAGGGTTTCCCCCAACCCTAGGCGCATGGGCCCTGGGGGAGTTGGCGCCCAGCCCACCTAGGGGCTGGTTCCCCTCTATATTCAGTCCATAGGGCCCCCCAGGGCAGGTGGACCCTCCCGGTGGACCCCCGGAACCCCTTCGGTGGTCCTGGTACAATACCGGTAACCCCCCGAACACTTCCGGCGACCAAATAAGGACTTCCCATATATAAATCTTCATCTCCGGACCATTCTGAAACTCCTCATGACGTCCGGGATCTCATTCGGGACTCCGAACAACCTTCCGTAACCACATACTATTTCCCATAACAACTCTAGCGTCACTGAACCTTAAGTGTGTAGACCCTACGGGTTCAGAACCATGCATACATGACCGAGACATCTCTCCGGCCAATAACTAACAGCGGGATCTGGATACCCATGTTGGCTCCCACATGTTCCACGATGATCTCATCGGATGAACCACGATGTCGGGGATTCAATCAATCCCGTATACAATTCCCTTTGTCCATCGGTATTTTACTTGCCCGATATTCAATCGTCGGTATCTCTATACCTCGTTCAATCTCGTTACCAACAAGTCTCTTTACTCGTTCCGTAACGCATGATCCCGTGGCTAACTCCTTAGTCACATTGAGCTCGTTATGATGATGCATTACCGAGTGGGCCCAGAGATACCTCTCCGTCATATGGAGTGACAAATCCCAGTCTCGATTCATGCCAACCCAACAGATACTTTTGGAGATACCTGTAGCGCACCTTTATGGCCACCCAGTTACGTTGTGACGTTTGGTACACCCAAAGCATTCCTATGTTATCCGGGAGTTGCACAATCTCATGGTCTAAGGAAATGATACTTGACATTAGAAAAGCTTTAGCAAACGAACTACATGATCTTGTGCTACGCTTAGGATTGGGTCTTGTCCATTACATCATTCTCCTAATGATGTGATCCCATTATCAATGACATCCAATGTCCATGGTCAGGAAACCATGACCATCTATTGATCAACGAGCTAGTCAACTAGAGGCTTACTAGGGACATATTACGATCTATGTATTCACACATGTATTACAGTTTCCGGTTAATACAATTATAGCATGAACAATAGACAATTATAGCATGAACACGGAAATATAATAATAACCACTTTATTATTGCCTCCAGGGCATATTTCCAATAAAAGCTTACAATAATCATTATATGTTGAGTGTTAGTAGGACGATAGTATCGAGGATTTATTTGTGAAATTGTTTCATTAATATTCAGAATAGTTCAAGAGGCACCATAAGCGTTTCGGGGTCACCGAAAGGGTTCCAGTGTTTATCGAGCAATACCAGGTATTCTCGATAAATAGTATATAGGTGGAAAATATTTCTGGTGATGTTAAATTAATAGTAAAAGGCTCTAGTAATTGTTAGGAAGCTTTTATATTTAATTTAATACCAACCGGCCTTAAAAGGCCAAGTGGTGGAAGGGGAATTGGGCCATCATGGCCCATGTAGGGAAGGTGCCCCCTATTCCCATGTGGGGAGGCCGAATTGGAGTGGGAGGAGGACTCCCCCCTAGGGTGGATCACCAAGGACTCAAAAAAGGAGCAGCCTTCCCTACTTGTGTGGCGCCCCCTCCTCCCCTCCCAACCTATATATATATATACTAGAGGTTCTTGGCACTTTTGTACACACAAGTTTTGGAGCCTCCTCTACTTCTACAGTTCTAATTCTAGTTGATCGTAGTTGATCAATTAGATTTTGACCTAGATCCTCTAATCCTCATAATTAGAAGCCCAATGTGGTTCTAATCTCCTCCCTCTAATTCTCTGGTGACGATTAGCTCCGGACGGCGAAGCGCTGCCAGATCGTGAAGACCATACGCTTGCAACCAAGTAGAGAGGTCATGCTTTCGATCTTCCATTCGAGGGATCATTTGTGGGCGGTTTACGAGATCGTTCATCTATGGTTCGAGGGACTCCAAGTATGATCTACACCAACTCGTCTACTTCCGCTGCTACTCGGAGTCGGTAACGATCATGATCCAAATCGTTTATGTATCTTTATATTGTTCGTAAGTGATCGTAGGATGGTTTTTTTGTTTTCTACTACGTTTCCCAACAGGGACGACTGCTAACGCCTTGCTGTCGAGTTGGCCCAGTGTCTGAGTGTGAGGACTTAGCATGATCCCAGGCCACCCTCTTTATCTTCCATGGGATGAAGACGAAGCCCCTTGGCCCATGGTCTTCTGGGTCGTATCTTGTACGGGTCATGGTCTTCTGGTGGGCCATATGTATACTTGGGCCTACCTCGTATTTATAACCCCAACAATGGGGGTGGCTATTTATAGCTGGAGAAATACCGAGGGTGAAATGACCAACCGGGGCCCGAGGCCTAGCCAATGGCCAACCGAGACATTTTCATCACCGACGAAGTTCTTTGGAGAATCAAAATTGTAGCACGGTCTTATTTTCTTCTTTCGAAACTTGTTTCTATAAGAGCTTGCGCTAAACTTCTTCGCAAAGAGAGACATTTCATCATGGGAGGGACACTCATCTAAGTCAACTTCCTCTCCATCTTCAACATCTTCGTCATCACTTGATTCCTCAACTTGGACATGCTTGGCCTTTATAGCAAGGTTGGTCTTGGGACTTCGTCCTTGCATGGGAAGTTGTTTCTTCCCTCTGAGCACGTACTCATCATGTTGCAACATAGTGGCAACCACATCATTTGGAGTCATGGTTGGAAACCCATGCTCATCTCTTATGGACCAAACCATGTTTTCGTAGTGACGTGCAAGAGCGGCGAGCAAATTGTCCATAAGGAATTTGTTGGTTATGGAGAATCCATCGTTAGCCTTCTCACACTCAAAGCTCTCAATTTGGGACAAGAGTCCTCAGATGTTCATGTATCTCATAAGTTGACTGGCGGTGCAATACACCGGGGATGACCTCTCGAGGAGGAGCCCGATAGCCTGCCACGGGGCCCATATGACCCAGATGGAGCCCGACAACAGGAGGGAGCCCGGAAACCCAAATAGAGCTCGGGACCATCTTGGCGAGCAAGCCAAGATGATGAGAAGACCAATTTAGATGATTCCCTATGTAAACCTACCCCTTGTCATGTATATAAGGTGGGGGCTAGGTGTAGCCATTCCCATATACATTCGTAGTCCATACTCTCGGTAGCTTATACATCACCTTCATTGTAATCTCCTGGCACGAGAAACTCCCCCATGAATATAGATCAAAAGCAAGATGTACTGTGTTGCCTCTCCTAGAGGACCCGAACCCGGGTAACCCCCTTGTGTGAACTCCCTTATGGCACTTCCAGGCCGCGTTCGCCACTCTACCAAGAGTACCGACAGTTTTATGTACCATCAGTTGGCACCTCGGGAAGGGGCTGCGCCAGCCATAGACCGAATCCAGATCGGATCTCCCATCATTTTTGGCGGCCTCCCTCAGGGAGAGATCCTACATTGAAGCGACGCACCGGCTGAGAGCGCCGCCCGTGCTCGCTTTCCAGTCTCCATGCTTGTTTAATGACAGATAGATGTGACTCGACGGGACATGGCAACTTCACCAGCATCCAAAATGGTCACCCATCCATTTGCATGCCCGCATTAAACATGTGCTGCGGCAGAGAAACCAACTCAGACGGCCGCATTGACACACCCCGCCGCTTGGCCTGGCCGACGCCAATATTTATACATGGTCACGCCTGGCACCACCCGCACATCACCACGTCTGCTTCCTTTCCTCCTTTGTGCACCACCTTCACCATGACCTTGAGCTCTAGAGCAAGTGGGAGAGCCTCTCGATGGAGAAGAAGCATGAGCTAGCTGGCCTTGCGGCCGGCTGGCAGGTCTGTCTTGCGTGATGGATACAAGTCGGCTTTCTAGCGAACTCACCGGAGGTGAGCGATGATGACCCCATGATGGAGGAGGCGTCCGACAATGAGCCGACGCCCCCACCCACGCCGGTCCATGCCGGCTTCACCATGGCGTAAGAGCAGTCAGCGCCGCCAGTGTCGATGTTTTGGCAGGCGCAGGAGGACCAACACTACAACCTCCAGCTCTTCGACTCGCACCAGCTCGCAGAAGGACAAATTGTCGGTGAGCAGGCAAGCGACTATGCCATCACGGCCATGGTCCCGGAGGATCTGGGCTTCCTGGATGAGCAGCGGGAGATGTACCAGTCCATGCACAGTGCCCACGACATCCGCCGCGAGCGATGGCGGCTACACGTCTTGCATGCGGAGAGTGACGCCCTATTCGTGGAGATTGACACATAGGCATACAAAGAGGAGGTGTAGGCGACGAAAGACGTCGCTAGCTCGGTGTTGGCCGCGCTACCCCCACGGTTCCCGTAGCCCGCAACGATCAGAGGCCGACCCATCCACGCCCAGCACCATCTACATGACAGACTCTGACGCGAAAGAGTAGGGCATGGGATATGGGCATGCCTGGTGTCCCATGTGGCCTATGTCCCATGTCCTACTCTTATCCTCCCGTAGCGTCACTTCCTGGGGCTCACGACCGTTGAGCTTGTCGGACATGAGGAAGACACGCCACAACCGGCGAAGCTTTAGACTATGTTAAAAAAAGTGTCGTCCGCTTTTGTTTAGTTGAAATATGGTGAAAATGTAATGAATTTGGTTTGGTTTAAATGAAATCGCCGAATTTGCATGAAATTTTCCCGGTTTGTTCATATTCATTTTGAAATGTATATGGACGTTTGACGTGCAGGGTTGAATGTCCGACTCCCCTAACACTGTCCGCGGCTCCGTTTTAGGGATGTGTGTTGGAGATGCCCTAATATGTGACAAATAATCAAAGACAAAGGGGCTGTTTGGTTCTCAGTCTAAGGTTGCCACGCCTAACCTTAGTCATGCCATAACATCTTAGGCATGTGTTTGGTTCATTGCCACACTTGTGGCTTGCCACACTTTTCTAGTTATATGGCCCACAAGTCATAGACTCAATTTTTTGCCAAATCTTGCCACACTTATGGTGGCCATTTTGTTAGCCACACTTTGCCTAAGATTAGTTGTGGCAAAGTTAGTCATAAACCAAACAGGTCCAAAGTAACGTGAAGCAACGCCAATAATCAAATGCCAGAGTAATACTCCCTCTGTTTTTTATACTAACGATAATCCAACTTTATACTAATAATGACCCAACTTTAAGTTAGTATAAAAGTTGAGTCATCTATAACTTTGAGTTAGTATAAAGTTGAGTCATCTGTTTTAAAACGAAGGGAGTACTAAACAAATGCCCCTCATGCCCAGCTTGTTTACCATGTTGCACCAGCCAGCGATGCTACAGCTACGGACAGGAGTGTTGTCACCTGGTTGGGTGGAGAGGGGCCCCACCCCTGGATTTCAGGGTGTAGGAGTGAATTAGGAGATGCCAGATACGTTTGTAAGATTGTTTCCGTAAGCCCTGTCTGTAAGTCTATCATTTTCGAAAAAAAACCCTCCTCCGCTCAGCTCCGGCGAGTCCTGTCCTCTCTCCTGCTGCCCCTCCGCACCGCCCTGCCCCTTCCGCTTCCCGAGAAACCAAACCGCAGCCTCCTTCGACCATGCGAGATGGTCTCCGGCCGCGGCGCCAGTCGCCTCCGCCGGGCAAGGAGACGAGGGTGGCCGGTTTCGGTCCTAATACTTCCAAGAAGAGGAAGCTAGCGGGACACCAGCGCCGTGAAGAGGTGCCGCCGGCGGCAGTGGGCCTGGATATCCACGAAGAAGTGATAGCGCCGACGCCGGGGGCGCCAGATCCGAAATCGACGGGCAAACTGCCCGCCGGAGGGGAGGTAGACGGAGGAGCCGTGGACCGCATCAGCAACCTCCACGACGATAACCTCCGCCACATCGTCTCCCTCCTCCCCGTCAAGGACGGCGCCCGCACCCAGATCCTCGCGTCCCGGTGGCGCCACCTCTGGCGCTCCGCCCCTCTCAATCTCGACTACCGTGAGTTCCCCTCCGGCTGCTTGCCCCCTTACATCGATTCCCGCATTGCCGTCATCTCGCACATCCTTTCCTCCCACCCGGGGCCCGGCCGCCGCTTCTGCATCGAACCGTGCTACCTCCACGCCCCGGAGGCTACCGTCGACGCCTGGCTCCGGTCCGCCGCTCTGGACAAATTGCAGGAGCTTGAGACCGGCTCTACTATATGCATTGACCCGCCGCCAGCGTCCACATTCCGCTTCTCGGCCACCCTCTGTGTTGCCACCTTGGGAAAATGCAGCCTCCCTGACGACATCGTCCAAGGGCTTCACTTTCCCCTCCTTAAGCAGCTCGGGCTCGATAGTGTCCGCATCACAGAGTTCTCGCTGGACAGCTTGATTGCCGGATGCACACCTGCTCTGGAGTGCTTGCTGATCGACCGATGCTCTGGCTTCCGTAGCGTCCGGATCAACTCCCTTAGCCTTATAAGCATTGGTGTGCGTCCTGAATGCTATTGTGCCATCCCATTTCGGGAACTCATCATCGAGAATACGCCTTCTCTTGAGAGGTTGCTCCATCTTGATTTTTCCATTGGTATCCATGTATCAATAGTCTCCGCGCCGAAGTTGCAGACCCTAGGCTGCCTTTCTGATGTCACCTTGCCTACATTTGCGGAGAGCTTAAACGGCATTTCTGGTGGGTTTCGTAACTCAGATCAGGATCGTCTTCCCATGTTCGTGTTTGGCTCCACAGTTATTAAGGTACCTTCCTGAAGCTTCTCAATTGCAGTGCTGTGTGTACAAAAATTGCATATCACCTGAGTTGTCCATGCATGAGTAATTGTTTCTTTCATTCTTGATAAAGGGACCACGTGTTGATAAGCTGACAACGGCAGTGCGGACAGTAAAGACTTTAGCTGTACAGATGGGAACTCTTAGTCTGGATACAGTTATTGAGTTGATGAGATGCTTTCCATCCTTGGAGAAGATGTACATTCAGGTGAAGATTCTTCGTCGGTAACTCTTAGTTGTGTTCTCAACTGCTCTTTTGATCTACTTAGTACTTACTGATCTGAAGTGGTTGGTTTTTAATTTGTCGATGTTCTTTTTCAGCCACGTTCAGAAGGGGAAAACAATGTGTGGCGTCGTAAGCACCGCAATTTCATCAGAAGTTTTGATATCCCTATAAAGACAATAGCATTGGAATGTTATGAGGGCTCCAAGTCTGAAGTTGACTTTGTCACATTCTTTGTACTGAACGCGAGACTGTTGGAGTTGATGACATTTCACATTCAGTCCCATGTTAACACGGAGGTGTTCTTTGCAGAGCAGCGCAGGGAGCTTCAGCTGGAGAAAAAGGCTTCCAAAGGTGCCCAGTTTCATTTTACAGTCGGTAGATGTGTCCGCAGTGTTTGGACTATGCGTCATGTACGTGATTTGGGTTTAATTGATCCATTCGCATGTTGACACTGAAACCAGTTTTGGCCCATTTTGGAGCTATTCTTGCTTATCAGCCTTTCTGAAAAAAAATGAGAACGAATCAATAATGGTTGCTGCAGCCAAAGAAGAAAACTTATGTAGGTGCTCATTTTGATTCCAGTAGAACATCACTAAGACTGACAGATTGATAATATGATCTGTTGTAGTTTATCATGGTCATTTTGGCTACTTTTGCTTCAAAAAAGTAGCATTGGCTAGTTTTCTGATGGATATTTGCATGCATGGATGTGAAATTTAGAACATTGTATGGCAGCATATATGGATGTCCTATGTTGTTTCGTTGGGAATACTTGTCCATCATCGGTACTAGTATGATATACTCCCCCAAAATAAGTGACTCAACTTTGTACTAGCTTTAGTACAAAGTTAGTACAAACTTGAGTCACTTATTTTGGGACGGAGGGAGTATACTTGAGGAGAAGAGGCGTTTTAGATTGTAAAATCTTATTCCTGAGATTTGGATATTTGCATTGACTGCTTTGTTTGAGCATCATAACAGAAGAAACAAAATCTCACATGTAGCCTTTTTGTTTGTCCAAGAGTGTATCATATCCATGGCTGTGTTTTCATGTTGTGTTGTTTCTGGGAGGATGTTTGGCTGCATGATGTATTTAGCATCAAGTTCCACAGCTTGGATAACATCACACCCGTAATTTCCTGCATCAGTGGCCTTGCTGAACATGTTGGTAAACTGATCATCAAGCTGGTCGTTGGCCGTGGTCGAGAACCGCTGAGGCTTCCCATAGCAGTGGCCCTCGGTGTCCTCGTTTGCCATGGCAAGAATCTGCGGCAAAGAATCCAAGATCCAGTGAACAGCTTGACCAAGAAGGAATTCCCCTTGTGCAGGTTCAGGTCATGTTTCCGTAGTCTCTGGGATATCTCTTGTGGTACCGAAGTTTCTCTGTGTGCAGATTCTTTTTTTTTTTTACCCGAAACTGTGAGAATTTCTTCTCACGGTATATTGTTATAAAATTTCAAATAAAGTGATATGTACGGCCGAAGGTAAAAAGAATGAAAGAATAAAAGAATACAAAGAGCCAAGTTAACATCTACTCCCTCCGTTCCTAAATATTTGTCTTTCTAGAGATTTCAAATGGTTACCACATACGGATGTATATAGACATATTTTAGGGTGTAGATTCACTCATTTTGCTCTGTGTGTAGTCACTTGTTGAAACCCATAGAAAGACAAATATTTAGGAACGGAGGGATTAGTCAATCTGAATTATCTGAAGGACTGGACCGATTCAGAAAGTGAGGCATGTGATTTCTTCTTGGCCCTGTAGACAAGCCATTGCATTTCCTGTTTGAATTTCCTCCTGCACTCATATAGATTTGGAGTAATCCCTCTGAAGATTAAGTAATTCCTAGTTGTCCAAATGGCCCAGGAGTTAAGGATAATGATATTAATGAAACATGGCAGTTGTAGAGTGTCTTTGAGAGAACCAAGCTGTTCCTGAATGTTTGCAGTAACAGGAGACCAATTGTGGCACAGTTATCTACAGCAAAACTTAGCAAAGTCACAATGGAAGAAGAGATGGTATATGGTTTCCAAAACATACTGATCACACATGACACAAGTGTAATCCTCTATGAAGAAGCTCTTTCTCAGAAGCAACTCTCTAGTGTTTGGTCTGTCATTTATTTGAAGCCAAAAGGAAATCTTATGCTTCAATTGAGAGCAAGCTTTCCATAACCAAGAAATGGCAGGGATAATCTGAAATTCTCCTGAAGAATTCTGCAAGTATTTGCCACAGAATATGATCTAGCACCAGCAGGGTATTGCCATGTGTCAGGATGGTCTTGAACAGAGTAGTTTTGCAGCAAGCTAACATCTCCTAATATTGGTGAAAAGCTTCCACTGAAAGAGGAAGTTGGAATATGGAGGATGGGTCATCAGCTGTGAGAATTTCGTGTAAAGACATGTGAGGATTCAAGACAAAGGAAGCTAACCAAAATGGAGCGCATAGTGCCAATTGAGTCCACCTCCTAGCCGCCGGTGGCCACTCGGGCCCCGGCGTCCACACACGACCGCTCCTCCTGCTCCGATCCCAAGCTTTTCGATCCACTGTCTCACGCCATGGCCCTAGCGGATCTCAACTTCGACATTGGTCAAGATTTTGCCGCGGAAGTCTGGAAAAAATGGGGAATGCCAATCAACTACTACGAGGAAGGCAAATACATGGAAGAGTTACTCCTGGTTGCGGAGTTCACCCGGTCACAAATTTGACTCACAGAAGAATCAGTAAGCACTATTCTCTTATCTTGTTTTGGAGGTAGAGCATCACTTTTTAAGGTCCAACTTCTTCAGAATTGGTCGTTTAAATTCTCTGTCTCCTCCAAAGTAGTGGGGTTTTCGATCATCAAGGGAGGCAACATCTCTCTTCCGCTGCTGAACATCAGCTTCCTACTTTGGGGTAATGGTGGTCCTAATTCTAGTTGGGAATTGGATCAATACCTCAAAGAAAAGGAGGATGCATGGACGCACATCTTTCATCGTCACCCTAGGAAATCCTATATCCAAGCTTTGCAATCTCTAAGGATCTATCTAGATTCAATTTCCACTGATCATAGATCATCAAACACATATCCGATCACCCATAATCAGGCTAGATCATCGGGGCAAAATCACAACGCTAGAGTTAATGATATTACTCGGGCAGTTACTACCAACAGGGCGGGAGCATCGCAATTTTAAAACTCAGGCCCTTTGTTCTGTGTCTGTTGCCTTCTCACAGGCCACATTCGGCCCAGTTGCACTAATAGAATTAAGTGCAGGGCTTGCAAGCGATGGGGCCACGTAACACGTGACTGCTATTCTCATTCCAGGCCCAACCCAATCCCCGGGCAAAGCCCACCACCTAGCCAGACGCTTGCGGTTCCGAGGCAACCTGCCACTGTTCCCGCGATTGTGACTAATCGAGCGGTCATTTAACCCACCAACCAGGGAGCACCAGCTAATTCTCTCTGGCAGACGTCCCGGGGCGATTCCCATAATCTCAGCTCTTCCCAAAACTCCGTCTCCCTTCGTCTCCAATCCACCACAATCCAACCAAATCCATCCTCTTCTTTGCTGCCGGTGGCGACCGACCCTGCTTCGACCCCTTCAACAATGGCGGCTTTCCCATTTGACCCCACCCCTTTCTTGCCACCAAACCACCAAAGCATCCAGGTGGCCGGCGGACCGGCTCAGATTCGAGTCATCACCGGTAGCAACTCATGAAGAATGGGCGATTGCCACGATCGTTCCAATGCCGAATCTCCCAGTGGCTTTCAACACCGTCAGAGAGGTACTATCTGATTTCTTGGCTGATCATCAACTGGGATTCTCTGAGATTGAGCCGTGTCCGTTCGGCTAGGCATACGTTAAGTTCAGTAGTGTTTTTGATAGAGATGATATGGTCACCCGCAGCCCACATCTGTTCACAGATGTCCATGTCATATTTCAAAAACATGACAAAGGACTGAACTGGAGGAGCTTGGTACTCAACAGAGATGCTTGGATCTTGCTATACGATTACTCATTCGACAGAAGAAATATCCAAGAAGTAAGCAATGCAGTCAGTAAGTTTGGCAAATTTCTAATGTGGGACAGAGTGTGTAGTACCAGATCCAATCTAATGGTGAAGGTTAGAGTGGAGGAGCTCAGGACATTCCTAATAGCATTGTCATTGGAGAGGGATATGATTTTTAGACAGGCTCACTGACTTTGCCAGTGGTAATACTCCAGCATCAGATTCTGGGAGCTGAAGCAGCTGATGAAGATCCAGTGGAGCATCATGGCAACCCACTCCCCCAACAAGCAAACTTCCATCCTAATCAGCACAATCATTTTATTGGTCCACTTCAACAGCATGAAGTTGATGAACACTTTGCACCTGCTCCACCACAAAATCCTCAACTTAACCTGCAACTTGCTCTTAATGCTGCTGACCATGAACATGAGGACCCAGTAGATATGGAGATGGAAGAGGAACATGACCCCATGCCAGGTTGGGGGCATTGGGCTATGCCTCAAGGAGCCGATCATGAGCTACATGCAGGAGAATTTTTTGGCTCTGAATGACATTATGGAGCCAATGGAGGAGATCAATAATCCTGCTATGGAAGCAAACAGTAGTATTACACTCTCTAGTATCAACTCTGCTGCATCTACTAATGGCCCTATTGCTCCTAATATGCAGCAGCATGAGCTATCTGATTTGAATTTGGAGGCCATACCAAATGGTCCAGCCCAGGAACAGGCCCAACAACCCCCACCTGTTGCTCACAGAGATAATGTGATACTTCCTCATCTGCAGGCCCAACTTGGACCCGAGCCCAGCATGGTAGCAACGCCTCAACAGATTGCTCATCTTCAGAGAGATACTAAGGAAGACCCAATGTTCTTTGAACTCATGTCACATTCTACTCCCTGCATCAAGAAATCAGTACAAGACACTGATAAAGAAGTACATGAGGAGGGTATGAATATTACCGTGGAACAACTGAATGCTGTGACCCTATCTGTTGAGGCAGTTCCTAAAAGCTATGATCACACTGTTGCTGACACCTCTCAGGTTCAGGGAGACATAGCAACCATACTAGCCACATGTGAGACAGAGAATTATGATATGATAGCACCACTAGGCTTTCCCGAACCTTTATTTGCTAATCAGGCTCATAATACAAATGCAGACTTAACCTCAGGACTGGTATCTGCCAAACCAGTTCTAGAGGAGATCACAGTGGATAACATGTGCAATGAGGAGCAGCATATGGGTGCAGAAGGAGTTAAGATTTGGAAGAAGAACTTTGCTCCAACTGCAGATAGCAAGGATGCAATTCAGGTACCAGTGGATTGTGCCAATTTCCTATCTGTTGTTCTATTAACTCCTAGCAAATTTGACTGGGCTAAAAGATTCATTTCCTCTTCTGTGTGGAAAATTATTTGTCAAGGAGCTGCAACAAATACTATTCCTTTTGTTATCCCAAAAAACTGCCCAGTTGATAACTCCCTGGAGTGTTCCATGACACAGGACACTAAGGAGCTGAACAACTCACCATCTGCAGAAAACAGTACTACTGAAGTTATGTCTGCCTCATCTACTTCTGCTCTGCATAGAAACAACAAGAGGAAAGAAAATGTGCCACTGGTTGAAACAGAGGTAAGAAGAAGTTGTAGGCTCCAGAAAATTAATAAAGGGTTTAGGAAAGCTGTTTGTAAAGATAAAGACTGCCTGGCCTGTCATACTGCACCACCATTGATCCCTCCCAAAGTTGTTAAAAGTTTAAACACCTCTTTTTGCAAGGTCTCTGACAAGGATACAACTGAAGAACTCCTTAACAAGAAAGACAAGAAGACCAAGAGTGGCAGCACCACCATGGAAGGAGTCAAGAATGGAAGGGAGCATAACAAGAAGTGGATCTATCTTATCTCTTCACTAGATCTTTAGCATTTGAATAGTGATCATGACATATGTTATTTATGCTCCTGTTTCTGTAAGATATGAGACTATGATGTACCTAAGTTATGTTGTTAGTATGGCTGCTAAACTACTTAATGAGTTGATGTGCTACTTAAATCAGAAGTTGGCCGGGAAGTATTCTATGATTGCTGGGTCTGATACGGTTTTGAGCTCAGTTTGTTTGCAGTTCACTATCCAATTATGAATAGAGATTGGAACATTTTGAACTTTAATATTAGAGGCATCGATGATCCTAAGAAATGGACTGCTTTGGCTAATAAAATAGAAGAATCACAATGCTCCATTATTTGTATACAGGAAACTAAGAAATAATCTTTTGATAGTTCCTATCTAAAAACCTTCTGTTCCAAGAGGTTTGGAAAATTTGCATTCCTCCCATCTATAGGTGCTTCTGGAGGTCTTCTAATTGCTTGGAATGAACAAGTGTTCTCTGGTCAAATCCATCACTGAGGGAGTCTTGGACTAAGGGGTCCTCGGGCGTCCGGGCTGTTAGCCATGGGCCGGACTGATGGGCTGTGAAGATACGAAGACCGAAGACTGCACCCGTGTCCGGAGGGGACTCTCCTTGGCATGGAAGGCAAGCTTGGCGATCAAATAAGTAGATACCTTTCTTTGTAACCAACCTTGTGTAACCCTAGATCCTTCCGGTGTCTATATAAACCGGAGGACTTAGTCCGGAGAAAAAGACAATCATTACCATACTCATACAGGGTAGGCTTTTAGGGTTTAGCCATCTAGATCTCGTGGTAGATCAACTCTTGTAATACGCATATTCATCAAGATCAATCAAGCAGGAAGTAGGGTATAACCTCCATAGAGAGGGCCCGAACCTCGGTAAACATCGTGTCCCCTATCTCCTGTTACCATCGACCTTAGACGCACAGTTCGGGACCCCCTATCCGAGATTCGCCGGTTTTGACACCGACATTAGTACTTTCATTGAGAGTTCCACTGTGCCGTCCTCAAAAGGTTTGATGGCTCCTTCAATCATACACAACGACACTGTCCAAGGGGAGGTCTTCCTTCCCGGACAGATCTTCATGTTCGGCGGCTTCGCACCACGGGCCAACTCGCTTGGCCATCTGGAGCAGATCGACAGCTACGCTCCTGGCCGTCAGGTCAGATTCGGGAGTTTGAACTACGTCGCAGATATCCGCGGAGACTTGATCTTTGACGGATTCGATATCACGGCAATCGCTCCCCGTCACCTCGATGAACATGACTTAGATCTGTCATCGGGCCATACCCAGGAAATTACATCTGTAACCGCTCTGGCCTTAGATCCGGAGCAGGTCGCGCCATCCGAGGACACGAAGCTTAACCCCGCCATGGAAGCCACAGACTCCACGGCGTTGGAGCCGCACATAGACCTAACCTCTGGTAATGCCTGTGTCACCGGAACCTCAGTCTCGTTTCCTGTTAAAAGTTCCAAACTATGTGCGTCCGCGCATGTTGAGCATGATCGGTTATCGATCGCCGAATTCAGCGCCGCGGACATCTTCCGGCACTCACCCTTGGGCGATGTGTTGAATTCATTAAAAAATCTATCCTTAGCGGGGGATTCACAGTCGAACTATATCCGGTTCGAACTAGAAGCTGATGATAGGGAATTTTGCTTCCCACCCGCCACCCACTTCATAGCAACGGTCAAGGATTTAACCGACACGCTCGATTACGGCTTCGAAGACATCGACGGTATGAACGACAATGCTGATGAGGAGCAAAACCAAAATCCACCATTTACTGGACGCTGGACGACCACTTCTTCGTATGATGTGTACATGGTGGACACACCCAAAACAACCAACGACGATGACAAAGAAAATCCAGTCGAGAATAAACCTCCTGAGACACAGCAAAAGCGCCAGCGTCCTCGGCGCCGCTCTAAGTCACGTCGTTCAAAAAACAGCAATGCTGGCATCGGAGAAAATAATACCCCAGACGACGCCGAAAACAATGAAGACCTTGCTGAGGTAACATCCGAACAGGAGGAGCAAGAAAACGGGCAAGCCAGCCCCGACGAACAGGCCAAGCCCAATGACTCGGAGGGCGGTAGTTATCGTCCGCTCTCCGAGGATGAGGAAAGCCTCGGCAACAAAGATTTCATCGTGCCTGAGGAACCTCTCGAGCAGGAGCGCTTCAAGCGCTAGCTAATAGCCACCGCAAGGAGCCTGACAAAGAAGCAGCAGCAGCTTCAACCTGACCAAGATCTGCTCGTCGACAGGTGGACTGATATTCTGGCAGCCGAAGAATACGGCCTCAGACGCCCAACCAAGAGTTACCCGAAGCGAAGGTTGCTACCTTAGTTCAATGAAGAGGCGCAGGAGCCCATACCTCCCTCGCGTAATGCGGCCGACCGACCACTACGCGGCCGGGACAGTGCGGCGGACCGACCACCATGTGGTCGGGATAGAGCGGCAACTCAGGCCGAACAGCAGCCTGCCCCACCACCACGTAAAGATAGAGACAAAACAGTTCGGGGTCATACATACGACCTCCGGCAGACCCTGAATAGTAGAGCAGGATATACCCGATCGATTTACGGATCGCGAGGACGTTCCTCGAACGTGATGATGGCTACCTATTCGGACGTGACAAACCTAGTCACGCCCGAACCGACAACCGCAGACGGACTCCATCGGAGCTACGTCGCGATGCGGCCAGGTATAGAGGCGCCGCACACCCTCTTTGCTTCACTGATAAAGTAATGGATCATGAATTCCCTGAAGGGTTCAAACCCGTGAATATTGAATCATACGACGGGACAACTGATCCCGCGGTATGGATCGAGGACTTTATCCTCCACATCCACATCGCCCGCGGAGATGACCTCCATGCTATCAAATACCTCCCACTAAAGCTTAAAGGACCAGCTCGGCATTGGTTAAACAGCCTGCCTGAAAATTCTATCGGCAGCTGGGAGGACTTGGAAGAAGCCTTCCTCGATAACTTCCAAGGTACATATGTCTGGCCACCAGACGCCAATGACTTAAGCCACATAGTTCAACAACCTAGAGAGCCAGCCAGGAAATTCTGGACTAGGTTCCTAACAAACAAGAACCAGATCGTCGACTGTCCAGATGTCGAAGCCCTAGCGTCCTTTAAACACAGCATCCGCGACGAATGGCTCGCCCGCCACCTCGGCCAAGAAAAGCCAAAATCTATGGTAGCCCTTACGACACTCATGACCCGCTTTTGCGCGGGTGAGGATAGTTGGCTGGCTCGTAGCAAAAACACAGCCAGTGAGGCACCCCCCCGAGGTCAAAAACAGCAATGGCAAGCTCCGACGTAACAGACACAAACGCCGAAGCAATGGTGATAATACCGATGACCCTATAGTCAACGCCGGATTCAACGGCTCCAAGTCCAGCCAGCGAAAGAAACCATACAAAAGAAACAATCAGGGACCATCTAGCCTGGACCGCATACTCGATCGCCCGTGCCAGATACATGGCACCCCAGACAAACCAGCCAATCATACCAACAGAGATTGTTGGGTTTTTAAATAGGCCGACAAATTAAACACCGAGAACAGGGGAAAGGGATCACAAAGCGAGGACGATGACGAGGAAC
The DNA here is from genome assembly GCF_003073215.2 of Triticum urartu. Taxonomy (NCBI): domain Eukaryota; kingdom Viridiplantae; phylum Streptophyta; class Magnoliopsida; order Poales; family Poaceae; genus Triticum; species Triticum urartu. The sequence goes on from NC_053026.1 coordinate 341,708,595, forward strand.
CCCGGCAACCGAACACAGGGGGACAAAAGAAGTTTTCCCCTCAAGTCAAAATAGTGAACATGATATATGCCACACACATCCCCAAAAGGGAGCGCAAGCGCGCACTAAGGGGCGTCTACGCGATAGAGCCAGTCGCCCCAAAATTCAACCCATGGTCGTCATTCCCGATCACCTTTAATCATCAGGATCATCCGACTAGTATCCGTCATGGCGGCTCAGCCGCACTAGTCCTCGACCCTATCATTGACGGATTTCACCTGACGCGCGTCCTTATGGACGGGGGTAGCAGCCTCAATCTGCTCTATCAGGACACAGTGCACAAAATGGGCATTAATCCATCACGGATCAAACCCACAAAGACTATCTTCAAAGGAGTCATACCAGGTGTAGAGGCCCGCTGTACGGGCTCAATCACGCTCGAGGTTGTCTTCGGATCTCCGGACAATTTCTGAAGCGAGAAGTTAATCTTCGACATAGTCCCCTTTCGCAGCGGCTATCACGCACTACTCAAACGGACCGCATTCGCCCGATTCAACGCAGTGCCACACTATGCTTATCTCAAGCTCAAGATGCCCGGTCCACGTGGCGTCATAACAGTCAATGGAAATACGGAACACTCCCTCCGTACAGAAGAGCACACAGCTGCCTTAGCAGCATAGGTACAGAGCGGCCTTCTCAAGCAGAACCTTCATTCGGCCGCCGAGCCCACGGACACTGTCAAGAGGGTCCGAACTACCCTGCAGCAGGACAGCTCAGCTCATGACGAGCTAGACTAGCAATTCGGCCTCCGTCTTAGTCCTGGTCAAGTAGTGGCATTCGCACCACGCGTACATAACTACGCACTCAAAATTCCATGGGCATCGACGGAGGCATAGCTAGTTTGTGATCCACAGTACGGCTCAACCGACACTGGATACACACATACTTTCACTTTTATTCGTTTCCTTTTCAGGTTTCAATCCCGCAAGCCCCATCTGATGGCCTGATCACTAGTCCTCTTGAAGGATAAACACACCAAGACGGCGAGAAACGCAGACGTATGGGGGATTTTCAAGGTGGTTTCGTTAACAATCACTCTACCTGTTTTCCAAGACCCACATGCAGCTCTCCTTTGGTTTTTGGCATGTTAAATAGCCGGTTGCTTATCGCACTACTTGTATCAATGCGCCTCGACGTATTAATCAAATGACAATGAAAACAGTTCGCGGCTGGAGCTTTAGGGCCCCAGCTTATCACCTTTGCACCCTTTTTGTTTTCTTTCTTTTTCTTTTCTCTTCTTCTCCCCTATGGGTAACCCTATCCGGTAGCACCCGTACACTTTGGTACGTTTGATGTTTGCTAGGGGCTTCATAGCACCCCACACTATGGCAACAAAAGTCCGAACACTTTTTATAGTATAGTTCGGCACCCTGAATTTAGCACTATATGCATTGGCTCCGAATCATGTCTTTGGTCAATAGTTGGGTTGCCCGGCTCCTGTGCTTGCTACCTTACGTTCCGCTATATCGGCTAAGGTAGTAAAGGGAGAACTACTGCGATTGTGCCTTGGTTTATCCAAAAGAGCACCTCAGTAGAGAAAGCCGAAAACTGACTGTCATGATGCGGCGAGAGCCGGTCAGCTCTTCGGAGGTTGCAAATCGTTGGAGATTTTTTCCGCATTACGCGAAGGATCGGTACTTCCTGATCAGACGCTTATAGCACTCTGGTTCGGATACTAGGGGTTGCACCCATGTTTTTATTGTCAAACTCCTATGGCTAAGTGAGGGCGTTAAAGCCGCATAGTCTGATTGCCTGGTTCATTGCGCTAAACAACTCCTTCAAGGACCATATAATTGGATCAACATTGTTTAGATTCCATCCCGAACACCTCCGTACTACCTACGTGGGGGCAGAAGCCGACTACTGACCAACCCTCAGATTTCATACAACACGGCCGCACAGGAGGTAAAATTTAAAACATAACAATCATTATATTACAAACCCACTTTGTTTTATCATACAAGGTAGAAGGAACTTGAATACATTCAGTCAAAGATAATGTACTGCGAACACTGTGTCGCTACAATACGAGACCCCTCCAGGACGTCACCACAATACCGCTCGGGTATACGGTGCTCCTTGCCCTCGGGCGCCCCCTCGGTCTCAAGCTTGACGGCGTCCATCTTCGCCCACCAGACCTTGACGCGGGCAAAGGCCATACACGCGCCCTCAATGCAGACGGACCGCGTCCAGCCTAGGACAGGCATCCACCAGCCGCTTCACGAGGCTGAAGTAACTGCCGGGTATAGCTTCGGCTGGCCACAGACGGATTATTAAATCCTTCATGGCTAGTTCGGCCACCCTGTGCAGCTCGACCAGCTGTTTTAGCTGATCGCTGATGGGAACCGGATGTTCTAGCGCAAGATATTGCGACAAGAACAGTTTCTCCGTGGAGCGCCCTTCTTCGGCTCGGAAGAACTCCGCGGCGTCGGACACACTACGTGGCAGATCAGCAAAAGCCCCTGGAGAACTCCGAATCCGGCATAGTAAAAGATACTTCCTCTTCACATACTTTCTTTGCATACTATATGCCTTACCCGCCGCGATCGTCCTGGCCTCCTGGATCTCCCGGAGGGCGCCCTAGGCCTCACTCCGGGCCGTCTCCGCACTCTGACGAGCCTTGGCGAGTTCGGTCTCTTGAGCCGACGCATCGCACTCCAAGGTCTCACACTTCGTCACCGCGTCTTGGAGCTCTTGTTGGACCTCGTTGACCCGGGCCTTGAGCTTCTCACGGGCGGCCTGCTCCTTGACGGCCTTCCCCTCGGCTTCGACCAGGGCCTTTCTCAGGGCCCCGACCTCGGTCGTCGCTTCTATACATATCATGACACTTCGGTCAATGCATATCATTTTACTTTTTTCGAATACATAATGGGTTATTACATACCTTGTTTTTCTTGGAGCTGCCTCCTCACCTGGCCGTTCCTCCTCGGCCTGCTCCAGTCTCCGCTTCAGTCCGGAGACCTCGGCGGTATGCGAGGTTACGGCCAACAGCGACGCCTGCGTATCCATTTCAGACAAATGTAGTTAGTTTTCTGCAATAAAGGATTGATCCTCTGTCCGGCTTTTTTCTTTCCGAACACCAGACAGTGTCTCAGGGGCTACTGTCTATATTGGGATTTTCTCTTTTTTGCGTTGCTTACCTCAAAACCTGTCAGCAGGCTGCTGCAGGCTTCGGTTAGTCCGCTCTTGGCGGACCGAACCCTTTCAATTACCGTTCCCATAAGAACACGGTGCTCATCCACAATGGAAGCGCCTCGCATCACTTCCAGCAGACTATCCGATGCCCCTAGTTGGACAGGGGTCACCGGCGGAATAGGCATACCCCCTTCTTTCGAAGGAGGTTGCGCACCGGATTCCGGAGCCGTATCGGTCTCCGGAATCGAATCCGGCTGAGGGCCGAACTGAATACGGCCCTCACCACCAGTCTCCATGGGGATTGGCTCCCCCTGGTGTCCGACGACGGAGGCCTTGCCTTCTGGCGCCTCCTGAGCCTCCCCCGGGCCTGGGAAAGTCCTTCGAGTCAGCACCTCTGCGTCGCCCTTGGCTTTGGGGGAGTAAGCGGTCGGCGGTGACTCGCTGGCCATTGCCCTTGAATCCAACGAACCTCGTGACGAGGATCGCTGGGAGCTGTCGTGGGCCGGACTGCAATGACATAATTAAACCATGTAAAATACCATAAGGTGGAAGGGCCGGATAATTGGATGTGTACGGGTTCTTAGCACTCACGATCTGGCCAGGGGCTTGTTCCGGGGGCGTCGCTCCGGACTGCTGTCGACGTCCCATGCGGAGCTGCCCACGAGTGGGCCTTTCCCCTTCTTGGGCGCCTCCGCCTCTAGAATTGTGGAGGCCGCCCTCTTTTTCCTCCCCCCATCAGAGGGAGAATCGCTTTCCTCCTCCTCCTCATCGTCGTCGTCTTCGGCGGTGGAGGAGCAGGTCTTGTCTTCGGACGTCGCGTCCGAAGCGCCCCTGCGGCGCGGGCCACTCCGAACCCCCTTGGCCTTCCCCTTGGCCTTCTTCTCCGGCGCCTTATAGGGCACCGACACCAGCATCTTCGCTAAACGTGGGATGACTGGTTCTTCACACAGCGGAGCCGGACACTGGATCCGCTTCGCCCTCTCCATACAGTCCTAAAGAAGCAATGATAATAAAAGCTTAGATATCATCCTTGAAACAAGCAAGTAGGGGATGCGTTAAAAATAACATACCTCATTGGCGAGGTGGTTAATGTCGTGCCCGCGGTCCAAATCTGTGGCCGGCGGTGGCTCGTTGCCTTTGAAGAGCAACTTCCAGGCGTCTTCATGAGTGGTTTCAAAGAGCCTCTTCAGGGTATGGTGCTTCTTCGGATTGAACTCCCATAGAGGGCGGCTTCGGCTTTTGCACAGGAGAATCCGGCGAACTAGCATCACCTGGATTACATCGACAAGTTTGACATCTTTGTCCACCATGCTTTGAATGCGCGTCTGCAGCGCTATCAGCTCATCTGGCGAACACCAGTTCGTGCTCTTCTCGACCCAGGAGGTGAGTCGCATGGGAGCGCCAGAGTTGAATTCGGCAACTGCGGCCCAGGTGGCGCCGCAGGGTTCTGTGATGTAGAACCACTGTTTCTGCCATTCCTTTACAGTCTCCACGAAAGTTCCTTTTGGCCAGGAGACATTGGTCAGCTTGCTCACCATGGCGCCTCCGCACTCCGCGTGCTGGCCATCCACCACCTTCGGCTTCATGTTGAAGACCTTGAGCCACAACCCGAAGTGGGGTTGGATGCGGAGGAAGGCCTCACACACGACGATGAACGCCGAGATGTTGAGGAAGGAGTTTGGGGATAGATCATGGAAGTCTAGCCCGTAAAAGAACATCAGCCCGCGGACGAAGGGGTGGAGTGGAAACCTTAGCCCGCGGAGGAAATGGGGGATGAATACCACCCTCTCACTGGGCTTCAGTGTTGGGACGACTTGCCCCTGGGCTGGAAGATGGTGGGCGATTTCCTTCGCCAGGTACCCGGCCGCCCGAAGCTCGACAATGTCCTTCTCCTTGACGGAGGAGGCCATCCACTTGCCTTGACCTCCGGATCCGGACATGGTTGAGTGCTTGCTCGAGTGGGAAAAATATGGGAACTTGGGCGCTGGAGCTCAAGAGTGGAAGGGCAGAGGAAGAGAGAAGGCGTGGGTGAAGAAAGGGGATTCTTATCTCCTTATAAAGGCAGTGAATATTGAACGCCTCCCCACTCACCTTAAAACTTGCCTATTCCCAAGGGTTGTGTGAACGGCACGGTTGGGTTACCCACACCCGTATTGATGAGAATCCCGCAATAAGGGGACACGATCTCTGCTTTGACAAGACATGCCAATGGCAACCACGTCTCGAAACGTGGAGCGACAGACAAAAAACGGTTCGAAATTATGACCGGGCGGACGTGATGTCATGTTGCCAAAAGTTGTCAGCGGATTGGACTCGTGGATTATTATATTCTCTGCGGTTGTGTGTGGTGTGTGTGTTACAGGTCCGGACACGACCATTACGTCTGAAGACCGTCTTAGAGTTCGGAAGGAGGAACCTGCCTTGCAATGTCGAAGACAGATCTACGCGTCGGATACCTTGTCATTGAAGCCAGGTTCAGGGGCTACAGAGAGAGTCCTGGACTAAGGGGTCCTCGGGCGTCCGGGCTGTTAGCCATGGGCCGGACTGATGGGTTGTGAAGATACGAAGACCGAAGACTGCACCCGTGTCCGGAGGGGACTCTCCTTGGCGTGGAAGGCAAGCTTGGCGATCAAATAAGTAGATTCCTTTCTTTGTAACCGACCTTGTGTAACCCTAGATCCTCCCGCTGTCTATATAAACCGGAGGACTTAGTCCGGAGAAAAAGACAATCATTACCATAGTCATACAGGCTAGGCTTTTAGGGTTTAGCCATCTCGATCTCATGGTAGATCAACTCTTGTAATACTCATATTCATCAAGATCAATCAAGCAGGAAGTAGGGTATTACCTCCATAGAGAGGGCCGAACCTGGGTAAACATCGTGTCCCCTGTCTCTTGTTACCATCGACCTTAGACGCACAGTTCGGGACCCCCTACCCGAGATTCGCCGGTTTTGACACCGACAATCACAACAATGAATTTTCCATACCAGTCATTTTCACATCCAATCATAATGGCGAACAATGGATTTTAACCAATGTGTATGGGCCATGCCAACCAGATGACAAGATTCTGTTTTTGAACTGGTTACAAAACTTCATTACACCAGACGACACACCCTGGTTACTGATGGGAGACTTTAATTTTATCAGATACCCTCATAATAGAAGCAGGGCTGGGGGTAGTATCAATGATATGCTAGCTTCCAATACATCAATCCACAGACGGGCTCTCATTGAAATCCCACTAAAAGGCAGGAAATATACTTGGAGTAACATGCAAGAGGCCCCTCTTTTGGAAAAACTTGACTGGTGTTTCACTTCAGAAGACTGGACCAACAAATACCTAGGTACTTTTGCCATCCCTCTAGCTAAAACTACCTCAGATCATGTACCTATTAAAATCCAGATAGGGTCATCTATCCCTAGAGCCAATATCTTCATATTTGAGAATTTCTGGGCAGAACATCATCAATTTAAAGTAGCAAGTTCCATATGGACACAAGAGGTGGATGCTAGTGACAGTGCCAAAATCATAGCAACTAAATTCAATAGACTGAGAAAAGGACTAAAGAATTGGGCAAAAATTTTGTCTAGTCTGAAAAAGATCATTGCATATACCAACTTCATGATCCTTTGCTATGATATCATTGAGGAGTTTAGGCATTTATCATTGGAGGAACACAATGCCAGGAACATTCTAAAAGTACACCTTGAAATCATTCTAGATAATCAAACGCAATACTGGAAACAAAGAGCCACTATAAGAAAGATCAAAGTGGGTGAAGCTAATACTAAGTACTTTCAGGCCAAAGCAACAATTAAGTTCAGGAATAACTCCATCTCCATGCTGAGAGACGAACAAGGACATGGACATCATGATCACCAGGCCAAAGCTGCTATTTTATACAGAGCATTTAAAGAGAGAATGGGTACATTTGCACCTACCACAAACCCACTGAACTTACATCAGTTGCTTCAACCAATGGATGATCTATCTGAACTTGAAGCACCATTCACCAAGGAGGAGATTGATAATGTAATCAAGAATATGCGTGCAGATAAATCACCAGGGCCAGATGGTTTCAATGAAGCATTTCTCAAGAACTGTTGGGATATCATAGCTCCTGACTTCTATAAGGTTATATAAGATTTCCATTCAGGACAAGTGAATATTCGGAGTATTAATTACTCCTATATCACACTCATTCCAAAGAAAGATTCTGCAGCCTCACCATCAGAATTCAGGCCCATTTCTCTGTTGAACTGTAGACTCAAGATTATTACAAAACTGCTTGCAAACAGACTGCAGAGGTATATCCTGAATATGATGCCCAAGAACCAATATGGATTTCTGAACAACAGATGTATCCAGGACTGCCTTGCATGGTCCTATGAGTATATCCACCAATGTCATCAAAGCAGAAGAGAAATTGTCTTGTTGAAACTAGACTTCAAAAAAGCTTTTGACATGCTTAACCATGACTATCATTGAGGTACTGCAGGCTAAGGGATTTGGAAGCAAATGGATACAGTGGATAAGAATGATCTATGGCACTGGTTTCTCTTCTATTCTGCTTAATGGGGTGCCATGAAAACAATTCCTCTGCAAAAAAGGGGTCAGATAGGGTGATCCCCTTTCACCATTGATATTTGTGATTGCTGCAGATCTTCTCCAATCTATCCTCAATGAAGCATACCATAATGCTCTGATTGAATCACCACTCATTCATGCCTCATGCCCAGACTACCCAATTATTCAATATGCCGATGATATAATCTTAGTGGCCAAGGCAGATGCTACACAATTGATGCACATCAAGAATCTCCTCTTGCACTATGCTGAATACACTGGTTTGAAAGTCAATTACTCAAAGTCAATCATGATCTCTATCAACACTCCTGCTCATAAAATGGCTGAACTATCCACTCTCATTGGATATAAGATTGGCCCTCTGCCACATACTTACCTTAGGCTACCACTCCACTTGAACAAACCAAGGATTGAGGACTACATCCCTATGTTGAAAAGAATTGAGAGTGGGCTATTGAGCTGCTCCACTATGTTATCTACTGGGGAAAAATTAACTCTGTTAAAATCAGTGTTCACCAGCCTACCCACATTTGTCATGTGCACCTTGGAGACACCAAAGACAGTGATCAAACAAATCAACACCTACCTCATGGATTGCTTCTGGAGAAAATATGGATCACAGGAAAGAGGAATGGTTCATATATCATGTGATGTAGTATGCAAGGCCAAAGAACAAGGAGGATTGGGAGTACTAGACTTAAAGATCCACAATCAAGCTCTGCTCATTAAAATTCTTACATAATTTTTTCAAGAGAGCTGATATCCCCTGGGTGAACATAATCTGGGAAACCGATTACCAGGACAAGTTGCCAAGTGATAACAAGATTGGCTCCTTCTGGTGGAGGGCAGTACTTAAACATCTTGATACTTTCAAGCATCATGCAGTGTGTAAAGCAGGTCAAGGAAACACAGTGTTATTCTGGACTGACAATTTTCAAGATCTTCCCCTTCAGTTGAAATATCCAGAGCTGCACTCTTATGCTATCAGGCAGAATATTTCATTGCAGTCAGTTCTGGAGACCACTGATATTGGCCTCTTATTCCATAGACCAATGTCACAAGAAGCATTTGTGCAATTTAATGCAATTTAAGACCTACTTAGCAACAGAGAGGTTTCAACAGGAAATGACATCTGGTCTTACACTTGGTCAACACCCAAATACTCTTTCATCAAGATGTACAAGGCCATTCGGGGAAACGACCAAGCTCATAACACATTCAAGCTATTGTGGAAAACTTCTTGTCGTCTAAGGCATAAGATCTTCTGGCTTCTTTTACATGACAAGGTCAGCACCAGGAATTTGCTACAAAGGAAAAGTATGTACTTAGAAGACTATAACCACGCCCTATGCCATGAACACACAGAAGAGACAAGCACGCTTCTCTTCTGGGACTGTCCATTTGCGCTCATGTGTTGGCACTCCATTGCTCCCAACAAGCATAGAGGCATGTCAACATATGATGAGATTCATCTATGCCTAACTGCACTTCCCCAAATTTTGCTATGGATATGATTGTCATGGGATGCTGGAGTCTATGGATGAGCAGAAATGATAAGATCTTTAGAAGAGCCACACCAACAATTGATACATGGAAATTCTATTTGAAGGAAGGCCTGAGAGGAGTCGAGCTAAGAGCTAAAGCAGACAAAGCAGTCAAGATTGACACCTGGATTCAGAATAACCTTTAAGTTTTCCTGATGTTTCACAAAACAGGCATTAGTTAATCTTCTTTTGATTTGGCTTTTTATGCCTTTTGTATTGTACATATTTAATTAATGAAAATATACTGTAGAACAATTGGCTTAAAAAAGACAAAGGAAGCTAACTGGGCCGTTGAGATTCCAGGGAAATTCAGGATGAGTGCAATTTGTAGGTATCCGGGAGTTTCAGGAAATCTCTCCACCAAAATGAGCAGTGGACACTCTGACCAGGAGGCAGACTAGTTTGGTAAGTTTCTAATTTATATGATAGTTTGTGGCTCAATGATATAAGTGCTAAAGATGCAAATGGCGAAGCTATTATATATAAATGGAAATATACCATAGAACAATTGTTCCATGGTTCAGGGTTCACAAAAAAAACAATCTATACTTTTTGACATGTGTAAACATCTTATTTGTGTCGATGGAGAGGGCGTACTGCACCCGCTCCATTGGCAGCCTCTTCTTCACGAACCTTTTGTCGTCTTCCACCATGCGCTGCGGCTCCTCCGTTTTCATCTCTCTGAGAACCCTCCCCCCCCCCAACCCCCCCCCCCCCCCCCCCACACACACACACACTCTTTTTTCGCAAAAAAAGAGAACCCCCCTTTTTTTCTATTAATGACTTGTCTGAGAACTTGTGTCCTCCTGGTCCCCCGTCCCTATTTATGGCCGCTACTGGGCTTGGTCTCGGAACCAGTCATAGAAACGCATAGCCCAAGCTCGTATCCGATGGTCCACATAGCCACGGCCCAGATGGTCATGTAGGCCTTTTATTTTTTAATTTTAAACCTATTTTTTTAAAATAGTTGTAAAGTAGGTAAATGATTCTTTTGTTTTTCACTTTTCCAAATTTGAGCTAGCTGGTTTCTATTTTGTCTCTGGTCAGTATCCGATAGCACAAACACAATACACATCGCGACAAACACGTGTGGTTGCCAATCCTGGAATTAGGTTTTTGACAAAGCTACTCAACAATAAAGGACAAAGTACCGATGATCAACCACAAATGGATGGCACTAGGGGTTGGGGCGCGCCCATGGCGCGCCTCCTGAGACGTGCTGCTGCGGTGCCAGATAGACAGCCGCCCTTTCCATTGTCTTTTTCTCTAATTGATTGATAGCACATATGCATGTACAACTGAGACATACTTGGATGAATGGCAGTAATGTAGACCAAATCCGTTGGAGTGGAAGTATATTAAACTTGGGGAGTAGCAGCAGGTTATATTTCCGGTTTGGTTTGAATATGCATTACATACGATGACTTGTCCACATGCTCCTATCCATCAAGTCGTTGTATTTCAGCCCTAAGACTTGCTGCTGCAGTTCATCTACGCATAGAACTTTGCGATGAATTCGTCCGCCTTCACGTCCACACTGGCATCCTCATCACCCTCCACCGCACCCACCGAGCCAACACTCGCCTTCATCATCGCCTGCTCGAGCAGTTGCTCATCTGTGCCATCATCGACCCACACGTGGGCGTCGCAGAAAAGTAGATGTCAACACCATAGAAGCCGGGGATGTCCAGGACAGAAGGCGCGATGTAGGGGATAAACTGGAGTTGAGGGGTTCGAAACCAGAACGTTGGCGTCTCATCAATTGTTCCCACTCGACATGGTACATTCTGGTTCATTGTACATTTTCCTAGAAATTTAAATAAGAGTATTAGAACAATTCAGGAAAAAAAGTTTATATTCTGCAAGATTATTTCATCCATTCTACAAGCATGTGCAACATAGTTTGCAGACATAAAATAAATTAAGTCTACAGAGATGATGAGTACAAACCTTCTTCTGGCTCGATCTGATGACCACGTCCATATTCTTTTCCATTCCCTAGTTGTGAAAATACTGCTCTGCTAAGGGAAGATATAGGTAAACAGTGAGATACAATTCATTTGTCTTATATTAACTCCACAGGAACACACTCTAGTGGTATTTTTATATAAAGGCATTTATGTTCCGAGGTTTAGCTTGGCTGCTACTCTGTATTTCGTTTTGCAGTACTTCTAAACACAATTTGTGTGATGCCTTCAACAAGCACCATCTTTTTCTTAAGATTTCTAACAAAAATTATGTATAAATATGAGAAGAAATCTCCAAGCCTAACACTGGCATGATAAGTGACAAATGCATCATATCTATCTATTCTGTATTTTTCCTCTCTTTTCTCTTTGGGGTATCAAGACAAGTAGAATCAAGGCGGCGGCCACATTGTCAGATGTTCGCAGGGAGATGGCCAAGGTGCTGCCTTTGGATCTTGTGTGAGCGTCACCAACAGACACAGCAGCGGTGCCGATTCTGGCGTCCGAGTCTCCAATGGTGAGCCCGACGAAGTGGAAGGGTCCAAAGAGGACTTACCTGGAGATATGCATACTCCGGCCCATCATCTAGATATGCATTACTTACAAGGAGAGTGTGATAAATGTTGACACCTGATGTTTAAGTTACAACTTCGTTCAAGCTCAAAAAGATTAATGTGCAGTAAAAAGAAAGGGAAAGTTTCAGAACTTTAGAGTCTCTATCCTTGGGATAATAGGTAGCTGGAGTGCGAGGTGATCACCACTGTCCAACTGGCTTGGTGACTGAATTCCTGATGAAACAAAGAGTTACAACAATAATGCATGAATTAACCATACCTAGAAATGCGATTTGCAAATGTTTGTCATTCAAAGTTGCTTTGGTGCCATTCGCATATGGCCCTTCCATCGTTTTAATTGCCCAATGGGGAATGCCATTTAAGATATGTCCTAATCAAACCCAATATACCTGCAGTTTTAGTCTTTTAGAGAAGAATGAAGCAGCCAAATATAAATGACCAAAAATCTCAAATTATCCATATGTCTGTTCTTGAAACACATAACCTGAACGAGAAATTTAAGTCCACCTCAAGCGGAGTAACATGCAGTGGAGTAACCATTATATATTCAGATGTATTGGACAACAACAAGCAAACTATTTTAAAATTAATCGAAAAGGTATTATCGGTAGATACATATACAATCTCCCAAGCATCATTTTTCCACATTAATCTCACCAAGCATCATTTTTTCACATTAATCTCACCAAGCGAAAGAGCAAATTGAAAGCATGAGTGGGGAGGCAAGGTAATAGAGAGACGAAGAGAGTAATACCTGTGTACAGGTAGCAGCACCATCATCACCAATATGTACGTTGTAGAGGAGGGCATGGCCTTAAACTGATTTTAGAAGAAAAAATCCTGCCTTGATGACATTCTCTGGAAATATACCCAGCCCCTGCAGCATGATCCTGGTCGCCCTGCTTGCTTGCATGGTACCTCCTGCACCTACCATATGTATGAAGATAATTCAACTATAAACCTGTCAAAACCCGATGTGGTTAGATATATGTAGATAAGACTGTTGGGTTGAAGTAAGAGTTGGCTACATAGCAAACTGGCCTGGTTAATTTGGCAAGGGATTCTCACTTATTATTATGAAATAAAAAAAATATTAGGAAATTAAGATCAACCTTCTGAACAGGAAGTCGCAATGTCGGCTGTTGGCTTAGGAGCTGGTGGTAAATATGGTACAATATAATTCAGAGAAGCTGTAGGCACATATTTCTTCTAGAAAATTTGACGATAAAGAAAAATTCTGAACATAAAACCTACAACTACCTACCCTAAATGCAAACTATCTGAAAGACATTAAATCCTTATTTCTGTCGCTCTGAAATTCCAGCTCCTTTGTGTTGGCTAGCCGATAGCTTTTGTTACATAAATTTCCAAAGGAATAAGCTAAGATTTCTCATCTATTTGCATTTGGTGTTTTCTCCTCCATAGGTCACAATATACAATGTTCAGTTTATACCCATGCATTAATGAAATATTTAAGGAAATGGTACATACTTCATCCCAGAATTTTCCTCGAGTAATATAGATGAAGTATATATACCTTTTATTACTATGTCGACTCCTATACGAATCAGAAACAACCACATTATTTCCTAATCTCTGTTGTACATGTCGCTTTCTTCCTGATATTGGCACTTCATCATCATTGCCTATATCAGGAATAGTTTGCCTTTTGACAACCTGCAATCCAAGAAAATAAAGTTGTATAATTGGTGCAGCATTCTAAAGCCTTAAAAGAAATTTAAAAAAAAACAAGCAATCAAGATATTAGTATCCATGCCAACATTCATAGCACAGAATGACCTGAAAAAAGGGGTCTGTTACCAACTTCAAAATAGTTACTGCTTCTAAAAAACTCCCCAAAACATAACCAGCCATGGAATGGTAAGCCAAAAATTGTAAAAGTGCAAACATGCATGAACAAGATGGAATTAACACGCATTCTTCTATCACCTTCAAATTAACATAATACAACCTTTGAACTTTGGACTTGCAATAATGATAATAGTCAATACAGCCAGCAGAGATCAACCAATCATAATTGGACAACAGGGCATGCCTTGAAGGCCTGGATGATAATTACAAGAAAACATCCCCTATACAGTGGTTTCCCCAATACACTTCCGCTTCCAATAATGAACGACACCCAAAGACTTCTCTTGGTACACCCATGAGGATTAAAAATAGACCATTACTTAAACAGATTCAAGATGATTCAGTGCCGAGAAAGAAGCGTATATACAACTTAATTAGCTAACTAATGGCAATACTGAATGGAAGCTCAAGTGTAAGCTTCCTTTGCTAAGTATAGAAATAATCAAATATGGTAGGGAAACAATCAGAACATCAATGGGCGACTCTCGCCGACCAACATAGGCAAAAGCTAGGCAGAAATCGTATCACATAATTGTTGGTAAAAGGAATGCCGGTAGAGTGTCAGGAGATGCTGCTCCAAGCATATGATATCCCATCACATGGATATCCTTTGCTATCGAGTATAGTGCAAAAAATCAATATTTAAAATGTTGTCTGCTTACAATTGCTTTGATGACAGACTATATATCAGAAACATGATTTGATGCACTACTCAGCATAGGTACTGGGGACATTTATCGGCTGCCACTATGCTATCTACACAAACAAAACACAAAGCAGAATCGAAGCAGAGGAGGAGGCAGCGGTATAGAGGAGATGCATCGACGTCAGCGACTCCGGTGATAAGCCAAATGTAGTTCACCGATGAACTTATGTTATGGCTCAATGTTCGGATGGGTGAAAAGATTAACAATTAGAATAGACTACTGAATGCAAGCGGTGGCCTACCTGAGTACATCCGAGCTCGCGCCACCCCAACGCCTGCAACACGTCCATGGCCACCCTCCACCAGAAAGCGACATCGCCTTCTGCAGGCCCCACCGGCGGGCTGTACGTCGACATGATTTTTCATTGGTTTCCTTTGGTAGCACTCTCGTATAGAACATGTTCCTTGTTTTCTCTTTTTACTTGCGTAGGAGACCAGGACTAATGGCGACTAATCCTGAGAATATTAGAGATGTTTTCTGTCATTTTTTCCACGTAAGAGACAAACAGAGAGAGATTAGTCATACCAGATGTATTTTCGTTTTGATCAGGTCATCGAATTGGCTGCAACCGATGTTCTTCTCGTGCCGCCGACGCCGCATCCACCGCTCCCCACGCCTCGATCCAACGGACCCCGCATCGGCCGTTCCCCTGCCTCGAGCCAGCGCCACCGTCGCCGGGAAGCTCGCCTCTGCACCTGGGGCGGATGAGATGCGGGGGAGGGGCGGGGGAAGGGGGAGGCGGCTGTGGTGGGAGGAGGACGAGGCGGCGGCTATGGTTCCTGAAGTGGGAGGAGGGGGAGGGGGGACGCGGGCTTGTTCAGTCGCTGGCTGTTTCGCTCGCTGTTTCCCATCGCTATTTTTCTATCGGGAGGTGTTACCTGGGCTGGTCTTTTTCTATCGGGGAGGTGTCGAGAGCCACTGTAGAAATCCGACGTGGCAGGCTCGAGAGAACGCCCATGTAGCGACTGTTAAAGGGTTGTATATGGCAAGTATCCATCTGATCTATGTAACATGGAAGCATGTTGATATGCAGGAGGCAACATATCTTGTGAGAGATGCTTTCCCTGGCATCAAATTGTCATCTCTGACGCATGTACATGTTGATGATAAATATTATTGCTTCTCTGGCAACAATTTCAAATCTAAACGAGAGGACATAGCACACGCTAGTGGAAACCAAGATTAAGAACACAAATAACCGAAGAAAATAAATCAAAGCATCAAGGGAAAGAAGAGGTTATGGCATTTCCATCAAGGTGAAGGGGCGAACGGACCACAAACCATTTTGCTGAATTTTTTTCCATCACTCATAGCGTCAGAGCCAGACCAGCCCAAAGGACTGCTCTACGGAAAATGGGCATTGCCGAGAGCGGAAAACGACCCACTAGCAAGCCAAGGCCATCATCCACCACTTCTCCGAATCAGCAAACATGGTTGTTATACCTGACACTCTTCTTCCATAATTCTAGACAAACAGTGACACCGTAAATAGCACAGATGAGTACTGTGCGCGGTCTGCTAGATGCTAGGAGTAGGACATGTAGCATCTGATTTATTTCCATTTCCAGTTTTGAAATAGAAACAACAATGGCTTGACATGTAGCATGCACTTTATTTTAGTCTCCAGAACTAAAGCACAATTAAAGCTGGGCTTCGAATTTAAATATGGTACTAGGAAATTTAGAGCAACAAATCCGTTCGAAGTTGCAATGGACGTGCTCACGGGCACGCACAACATGACACACAATTCAAACGAGCACGCACGAATCAAAACAAAAGCCCGCATCCTTGGAGCTTGGCTTGGACGACGCGATCCAACATTTCCCCCATCTCTTGGCTCATGTGGTTCACCTAGTCTCTGTAACATCCCAAATTTTTAATTTGGAATGTTATACATTAGATCATCTTTGCATATCATGTTTTTGCCTTTGGTTTGATCCTAGAAGTTCTACGCAACTCAAGGATCCTCGGAAAAAGTTGAGGACTTCGTTATTATCATATTTGAGTTTTCTCAAATTTTGAAAAATAGGATCATTTAATTTTATTTATTTTTATCTTCAATTATTTTTATTATAAAAATATGAGAGAGGAAATAAAATGACTTTCCCAGAATAAAGGAATATTGAAGATTTAATACTCCCTCCGTTTGTTTATATAAGTCGTTTCAGACAGCTGGGTTTGAACTGTTTAGTACACTGTCTGAATTTGCTAAAACGTCTTATATAAGTGAACACATGGAGTAAAAAAATCAAATAAGTTTTTATTTTAGAGTTTTTGTTATTTTATTTGAATTTAGGAAAAGTTGCATGTTTTCAAAACAACATTTTAGGGTCAAGAAAATGTTCATCTCGTTCTAAATATTTTATTTAGACGGTGAAATTTATTTTGGCAATTTTAGATTTTTATTTATTTTTCTAGAAATTTTTTAGTTTCGGCGGAATTGTTAAAAAAAACCACGCGCCCGACTGGGCCGAAGGCCCAGCCGAGCCGGCCCAGCCGCCACCGCCCCCCGCAACCGGATCGGGACCGGAGTCCCCATCGTCGCCGCCGCCGCCCGTGTCCGGGAGGGACACGCCTCCCGAGGCCGTCCCCTCCCCCAAGCCATGGCCGCCCCCCCTTTAAATAGGAGCCGCCGCCGCCCTCTCCTCACCCCGCCACCGCAGCCCGCCCCACCTCCCGAGGCCGCCGCAGCCGCCGCCCCGCCGCCTTGCGCCGCCCGCCGCCAGGAGCCGCCGCAGCCGTCGCCGCCACCCCGCGCCACCCGACGCCGCCTGGAGCCCTGCCGGAACCCGAGCCGAGGTAGCCGCCCGCCGCCCCGGTTTTCTAAGAAAAACCAATCCATTTTTTTTAGAAAACCCTAGTTTTATTTTTTTAGACTGGTTTATTTTTTTCTCTGGTTTATTTAATCCAGCGAGCGTTCACTCTTTCGTTTGTTCTAACGAACGCGTTCACTGTTTAGTTACAGATAACGAACGTCCGTTCGTTAATCTGTTCGTCATTTTTCTTTTTCTCGGATTTATCCGCGATTATTTCTGATCGCGATTTCTGATCCGATTTTTGTTGTAGTTTAACTTTTCGCTCATTTATCAGAATGAGGCGATTCAAGCGCCTAGAGTTTCGTCTCGAAACCCTCTTTCCGTTTAACCAACTCAAACAAGTTTTTGCTTCTGTAAAATTTGACCTAGGTCCAGATTAGCAAATGAAACTTCTTTCTTTCGCCGTTTGACTTTCGTTGCTTTGTCCGATTTGATTCTTTTTGTAAACCAGAGTTCTTAAGTTGAACTTTCTGGTTAGTTCTTTTATTTGAGTTTTACCCGTGCATTAGATGAGTACTTATTGTATGCTTGTTTGATTGCGATAGAGTACCCGGAGTGCGCCGCTTGCTACTTTGAATCTCTAGGTTTTACGGATCATCAGCAAGGCAAGTAGCACCTTGATCATACCTCTTACTACCCAGTTTTTATTGCATTAGATCAATCCTCAAACATTGCATGATTAGGATCTAACTAAATTGTGGGTTTGGGAAGTAGATGAGGTAGTACCTATTACCTGTTTTATTATCAAACCCTTGGGAGTTATCTCTACGTTTGCTTATTATGCCATGCTATGCTAGTAAACGTGGATTGGGTGAGTGTATCCATGACAGATGTGAGACTGTTATATTAATGGTTTATTTAAGGTGACAACTTGAACACACATCTGGGTGGATTGAGGCACCTGGATATTCCAGCGATTGCCTGTTTTTCTTTATGGACCGCCACCCAGGCTCAAAGGGATCATGAGATTATTCATACTAGAAACTTCCGTGTGAAGCCACAAACTACTACGGGCTCTAGCATAGTTGATTAAGTCGTGCGAACTCTTACAGTGGTAGACTAGCATATGTAGGGGAAAATAGGTGTACCAGTCTACCGGATCGTAAGGTGCTAGCGCTTCTGAAAGACTATGTCTCGGTCATCCATTTTTCAAACACCATGTAGTGCAAGAATCCCAACGAAGGAGATCAAGTCTTGTAGGGAAAAGTGCGCAAACCTCTGCAGAGTGTATAAACTGATCATGGTTAGCCGTGTCCCCAGTTATGGACGTCTTGAGTATCTAGTACTTGGATTATCATGTGAATCTCATCATGTTACCTTAATTAATATTGTTGGGTTTTAAAGATGATGCTAAATTGGGATTGAGAGGATGTCTATCTTCTCAATGTTTAACAACCACCATGATAGTTAAATAAAATTTATTCCTTTGCAGTAGGGAAAAATTGGCTTTATGCAAAAACTGTAACCATAGAGCTTTCCACCAGCCATATATGCATGTAGTATAGCATTATTCTTTCATTACTCTCTATGTGTTACATTGACAGCATATTCCATGTGCTGACCCGTTTTTGGGCTGCAACGTTCATGTTGTAGACTTTTCAGACGACGAGTAAGGTGCCTTTAGGTCGTGGTTCTATACTCAGTGATGCCGTTGGAGTTGATGGACTCGCTTATCTTCCAAACCTTCCGCTGTTATCGTTATTAGATGGCCTTAAGCCATATTTATTATAATAAGTTCTCTTTTGAGACATTCGATGTAATAAGTGTATGATTGCTACTCTATTATAAATCCTTCAAGTACTATGCGTGTCAGCATTACTGATCTAGGGATGACACTGATGCACATAGATCAGACTGGTTGAGGTCTGGTCGCTACAAGATGGTATCAGAGCACACATTGACTGTAGGACACGACCACTAAACTAAAGCCCTAGATCACTACTCACTCTTCTCATTTCTGACTCCTCATCTTTTCTACTCTTTTAGGATGGCGGATGCAAGGAATAAGTTTACACAACCGGATGAAGATACACCCTTTGGACGTCACTTGAAGGAATTCACTAGATACCTGAACATCGGAGTACCAAGCTTCACCGGAACCTACAACGCCACTTTACCGGAAGAGGAGCGCTGGATGATTCAAGTTCAAGTTCCAGGAAGGACGTTCATGCCAGTCACTGAGCCCATAGAGTTTTCCTTTGATGCACCAACCTGGAGTCTAGGAAAGAGCATGGCAGCTCACATCGCCATGGGACGTATTGGAGAAGTTTACCGCAATGATCTCAAGGATACTATCTACCAGATTTGTGGACGTCGAGATGAGCACTGGGAGATGATCAGCACCAAGAAGGATAGAACAATCACAGCTTTTATCCAGGAGTTAAACCAGCACATTCGACGTCAGGAGAACCAGATGTGTGCAGACATGATAGATCTGAAGAAGGCGAGGACAAGAATCATGGAACTGGAGGAAGAACTCAAGGCTACACGTGAAGATTATGAGGAGGCAATCGTCGTACTAATGGAGAAGAATGATGACCTGATCAAGAAGATCGGAATATTCACGGGAGACCCTACGCCAGTAGAAGAATACGAAGAACCCAAGGAGATTTGCCCGGAAGACTACATCATCATCGACGACACCGACTCGGACCCAGACGATAGCGATGATGACTATGTTGATGAAGCTGGAGCAGATATCATGGAGTCTGTAACCGAAGAATATTTCTAGTAGACCACCCCATCAGTAGTAGTATTCCACCATGTAAATAGAGTAGTCCGAGCACTTTTGCGATAGTTAGACCGATTATATGCCCTTGTTTGATTGAATGAAGTGAATTGTTTGCTTTTGCCTCATGTGCATATGGGTAGTGTTTTCTCTCTAGACCCCTCTCTATTCTTAAATCTCATCTTTTCTAAACCCATCAGATGCCTCCGAGACGTGACAATGGATTTGCATTTCCACCGGAGCTCACTCAGTTGATCCAGCAACAGAATACGTTGATGCAGTTGCTAGTCCAAAATCAGAACTAGGGGAACAACAACAACAACCCACCACCACCACCACATGTGGATCACTTAACCCGTTTTCTTAGGCTGAATCCACCGGTGTTCTCTAATAGCACCGAGTCTATAGTAGCAGATGATTGGCTCCACAAGATTGGAAGGGAGTTAACCACTACAGGATGTACTGATGCTGAGAAGGTGCGCTTTGCCGCACATTAGTTGGATCGACCAGCAGCGTCATGGTGGGAGAATTACACTGTCACCTACCCTATAGCCACGGTGACATGGGATCAGTTTCAGCAGGCTTTCCGTACTGCCCATGTTTCAGCAGGAGCTATGGCCATGAAGAAGCGTGAGTTTCGCAACTTGCGCCAAGGAAGACGGACAGTTGGCCAGTATGTGGATGACTTTAGTAAGCTAGCATGTTATGCCCCAGATGATGTTGCTACGGATGCAGCTAAGTAGTAGAAGTTTCTGAAAGGACTGAATGATGAGTTGAGCATGTAGTTGATGGTAGCAAGCTTCAACAACTACCAGGAGTTGGTAGATCGCGCTCTTATGATTGAAGGGAAGCAGCAACAGATTGAGAACCGCAAGAGGAAGTATGGACAAGTGAAGTACAATTCAGGAGCTCAGCAGAAGCCACGTTTTACCCCTAAACCAGGAGGACATTTTCAGCATACCCATGGAGGAGGTAGCTCGCACAATCATAATGGCCCCAAGAATGGTAATGGGAATGGAGGAAGCAACGGCCAGAACCGTACCAACCCGTCAACCCCAGCTAAGAGAGACCTGAGCCAAGTCACTTGCTTTAAGTGTCAGAAGACCGGACAGTATGCCAATGAATGTCCTGAAGCCCAGAATGGAAGTGGCAATGGAAGCTCTGGGAAGAAGCCGAACCCTTTCAACAGGGGACAGGTGAACCACGTAAACGTGGAGGAGGTTGAAGACCAGCCGGATGCAGTAATCGGTAAGTTTTTGGTTAAGTCTTTTACTGCAATCATTCTTTTTGATATTGGTGCATCGCATTCATACATATCAAGGGGGTTCGCGGATAAGTATAACCTGCCCACCAAGGTTCTTAGAACACCTATGCTAGTGAGCTCACCAAGAGCGGAGTATATGGCCAGCCGAGGATGTTTTCAAGTGCCATTGAGTATAGGTAGGCATGTGTTTCCCTCGAATTTGATCATTTTGGAATCGCAAGGTTTGGATGTAATTCTGGGTATGGATTGACTGTCGATGTATGGAGGAAACATCGATTGTGCCAGTAAGTCGATTTTGCTTACCACCCCAGAAGGAAGAAGGATCAAGTATGTATCCCGACATGTGCCTAAGAGGACTCAAGTAAATTCCTTATCAGGAGTTGTGCAGGAGGAAGTACCAGTGGTAAAGGATTTCCCTGATGTATTTCCAGAGGAGTTGCCAGGCATGCCACCGGATAGAGACATCGAGTTTTTGATTGAGCTTTTGCCAGGCACTGGGCCAATATCTAAGAGACCATACAGGATGCCCGCAAAGGATTTGGAGGAGATTAAGAAGCAGATTAAAGAGTTACTGGATAAAGGATATATTCGCCCAAGTTCTTCGCCTTGGGGATCGCCAGTACTTCTAGTGGAGAAAAAGGATGGATCGTTAAGGATAGTTGTTGATTATCGAGGATTGAATGAAGTAACAATCAAGAACAAGTACCCACTACCGATGATCAATGATCTGTTTGATCGATTGCAAGGAGCTAAGGTATTTTCCAAGATCGATCTGCGATTAGGATACCATCAGTTGAAGATTCGAGAACAGGATATACCTAAGACGGCTTTTACCACAAGGTATGGGCTGTATGAGTATACCGTTATGTCATTTGGTCTGACTAACGCACCTGCATATTTCATGAACATGATGAACAAGGTATTTATGGAGTTTTTGGATAAGTTCGTCGTAGTGTTCATTGATGATATTCTAGTTTACTCGAAGAATGAAGAGGAACATAAAGAACATTTGCGTTTGGTACTTGAGAAGCTCAGAGAACATCAGTTATATGCCAAGTTCGGCAAATGTGAGTTTTGGTTGAAGGAAGTTGAATTCCTTGGACACGTTATATCCGGAGAAGGAATAGCAGTAGATCCCACCAAAGTTGTCACTGTGACAAATTGGGAAGCACCAACAACAGTTGGAGAGATCCGGAGTTTTCTTGGACTTGCAGGATACTACCGGAGATTCATTGAGAATTTCTCAAAAATTGCGAAGCCTATGACGTAGTTGTTAAAGAAGGATACCAAGTTCAAACGGACTGAGGAATGTGAGGCCAGTTTCCAAGAGTTGAAGAAACGTTTGGTTACATCACCAGTGTTGATTTTGCCGGATCAGAATAAGGATTATGAGGTGTATTGCGACGCTTCGCGCCGAGGACTTGGAGCAGTGCTTATTCAGGAGGGAAGAGTTGTTTCATATGCCTCACGACAGCTTAAGCCTCATGAGTTGAATTATGCCACGCATGATTTGGAGTTAGCAGCCGTAGTGCATGCATTAAAGACTTGGAGACATTTTCTCATTGGAACCCATTGTGAAGTGTACACGGATCACAAGAGCTTGAAGTATATTTTACACAGAACGAGTTGAATCTCAGGCAAAGGAGATGGTTGGAGCTCATCAAGGATTATGATATGAGATTGCATTATCATCCCGGGAAGGCTAACGTAGTAGCTGACGCATTGAGCCGTAAAAGCCATGTCAACACACTAATGTCGGGAGAATTACCAAAGGAGTTAGCCGAGGACCTTCGTGAGCTATGTTTGGATATAGTTCCGAGAGGCTATGTAACAGCATTGGAGATTCAGTCTACTTTGATGGATAAGATCAGAGGACTGACAAGGAGATTGCTTCTATTAAAGAGAAAATGAGCAAAGAAAAAACTAAAGGATTTCATGAGGATGAGCACGATACCTTATGGTTTGAAGACCGTATTTATGTGCCCAATGACCCGGACATCAGGAAGTTGATTCTGCAAGAGGCCCATGACTCACCATATTCGATTCATCC
This sequence comes from Triticum urartu, assembly GCF_003073215.2. Classification (NCBI taxonomy): domain Eukaryota; kingdom Viridiplantae; phylum Streptophyta; class Magnoliopsida; order Poales; family Poaceae; genus Triticum; species Triticum urartu. The sequence goes on from NC_053026.1 coordinate 341,731,885, forward strand.
AGGAAATACCAAGATGTATTTGGATTTGAAGGATACTTTCTGGTGGACCGGAATGAAGAAGGATATCGCGGAGTATGTAGCAGTTTGTGATGTATGTCAGAGAGTAAAGGCAGAGCATCAGAAGCCAGCAGGATTGTTACAGCCATTGCCAATACCCGAATGGAAGTGGGATAAGCTAGGCATGGATTTTATTACAGGATTTCCCAGAACGCGTTCAGGCTATGACTCGATTTGGGTTGTAGTCGATCGTTTGACAAAGGTAGCTCATTTCATCCCAGTAAAGACTACTTACACCAGTGCTAAGTTGGCAAAGATATACATGACCAGAATCATATGTCTGCATGGAGTTCTGAGGAGCATTGTATCAGATAAAGGAACCCAGTTTATCTCAAAGTTCTGGAATCAGTTGCACGAAACTTTGGGTACCAGGCTAGAGTTCAGTACAGCTTTTCATCCGCAGACAGATGGACACACCGAGAGAGTCAATCAGATTTTGGAGGATATGCTGAGAGCTTGTGCGCTAGATTATGGATCTAGTTGGGATGACAATTTGCGATATGCAGAGTTCTCTTACAACAACAATTATCAATCCAGTCTGAAGATGGCCCCTTTCGAAGCCTTGTACAGAAGGAGGTGAAGGACCCCATTGTCATGGGATGAAGTTGGAGACCGCCAGTTGTTTGCACCGGATTTGATTAAGGAGTCTGAACAGAAGGTGAAATTGATTCACGATAGGCTCAAGGTAGCCCAATCTAGGCAGAAGAGTTATGCAGATTCTAAACGCAAGGAGACAGTTTACGAAGTCAGGGACCGAGTTTATCTTCGAGTATCTCCACTTCGAGGAGTTAAGCGCTTTGGAGTTAAGGGAAAGTTAGCGCCACATTTTGTAGGACCATACAAGGTTTTGAAGCGTATGGGAGAAGTAGCCTACAAGTTGGAATTGCCCGAAGGATTGTCAGGAGTTCACGATGTGTTCCACGTTTCCCAGTTGAGGAAGTGCCACACAGAAATGGCGGATATACCGCTAAGAGATACAGTGCCGCTGGACGCGATTCAGTTGGATAATGATTTGACCTATGAGGAGAAACCAGTTAAGATTCTCGAATATGCCAGCCGAGTCACCCGCAGCAAGGTTATCAAGTTTTGCAAAGTTCAGTGGAGCCACCACACCGAGGATGAAGCCACCTAGGAGCGAGAGGAAGATCTGCTGAAGGACCACCCTCACCTATTTTCTAGCCAACCCGAATCTCGAGGACGAGATTCATCTTAAGGGGGGTAGGTTTGTAACATCCCAAATTTTCAATTTGGAATGTTATACATTAGATCATCTTTGCATATCATATTTTTGCCTTTGGTTTGATCCTACAAGTTCTACGCAACTTAAGGACCCTTGGAGAGAGTTGGGGACTTCGTTATTTTCATATTTGAGTTTTCTCAAACTTTGAAAAATAGGATCATTTGATTTTATTTATTTTTATCTTCAATTATTTCTATTATAAAAATATGAGAGAGGGAATAAAATGACTTTCCCAGTATAAAGGAATATTGAAGATTTAATAAAAAAATCAAATAAGTTTTTATTTTGGAGTTTTTGCTATTTTATTTGAATTTAGGAAAAATTGTATGGTTTCAAAACTGCATTTTAGGGCCAAGAAAATGTTCATCTCGTTCTAAATATTTTATTTAGATGGTGAAAATTTGTTTTGGCAATTTTAGATTTTTATTTATTTTTCTAGAATATTTTTTAGCTTCGACGGAATTGTTCTTTTTTTTAAAAACCCGCGCGCCCGACTGGGCCGAAGGCCCAGCCGCCACCGCCTCCCGCAACCGGATCGGGACCGGAGTCCCGATCGTTGTCGCCGCCGCCCGTGTCCAGGAGGGACACGCCTCCCGAGGCCGCCCCCCTTTTAATAGGAGCCGCCGCCGCCCTCTCCTCACCCCGCCTCCGCAGCCCGCCCCGCCTCCCTAGGCCGCCGCAGCCGCCGCAGCGCCGCTCGCTGCCGCAACCGCCGCCCCGCCGCCCGCCGCCACCCCACGCCGCCCGGAGCCCCGCCGGAACCTCGCCGGAGCCCGAGCCAAGGTAGCCGCCCGCCGCCCCGGTTTTATGAGAAAAACCAATCCGGTTTTTAGAAAACCCTAGTTTTATTTTTTTAGACCGTTTTTTTCTCCGATTTATTTAATCCAGCGAGCGTTCACTCTTTAGTTCGTTCTAACAAACGCGTTCACCATTTAGTTACAGATAACGAACGTCCGTTCGTTAATCTGTTCGTTGTTTTTCTTTTTCTCGGATTTATCCGTGATTATTTCTGATCGCGATTTCTGATCCGATTTTCGTTTTAGTTTAACTTTTCGCTCGTTTATCGGAATTAGACGATTCAAGCGCCTAGAGTTTCGTCTCGAAACCCTCTTTCCGTTTAACCAACTCAAACAAGTTTTTGCTTCTGTAAAATTCGACCTAGGTCAAGATTAGCAAACGAAGCTTCTTTCTTTCGCCGTTTGACTTTCGTTGCTTTGTTTAATTTGATTCTTTTTGTAAATCGGAGTTCTTAAGTTGAACTTTCTGGTTAGTTCTCTTATTTGAGTTTTACCCATGCATTAGATGAGTACTTATTGTATGCTTGTTTGATTGCGATAGAGTACCCAGAGTGCGCCGCTTGCTACTTCGAATCTCTAAGTTTCACGGATCATCAGCAAGGCAAGTAACACCTTGATCATACCTCTTACTACCCAGTTTTTATTGCATTAGATCAATCCTCAAACATTGCATGATTAGGATCTAACTAAATTGTGGGTTTGGGAAGTAGATGAGGTAGTACCTATTACCTGTTTTATTATCAAACCCTTGGGAGTTATCTCTACGTTTGCTTATTATGCCATGCTATGCTAGTAGACGTGGATTGGGTGAGTGTATCCATGACAGATGTGAGATTGTTATATTAATGGTTTATTTGAGGTGGCAACTTGAACACACATCTGGGTGGATTGAGACACCTGGGTATTGTAGCGATTGCCTGTTTTTCTTTATGGACCGCCACCTAGATTCAAAGGGATCATGAGATTATTCATACTAGAAACTTCCGTGTGCAGCCACAAGCTACTATGGGCTCTAGCATAGTTGATTAAGTCGTGCGAACTCTTACAGTGGTAGACTAGCAGATGTAGGGGAAAGTAGGTGTAACGGTCTACCCGATCGTAAGGTGCTAGCGCTTCTAAAAGACTATGTCTCGGTCATCCGTTTCTCAAACACCATGTAGTGCGGGAATCCCAACGGAGGAGATCGAGTCTTGTGGGGAAAAGTGCGCAAACCTCTGTAGAGTGTATAAACTAATCATGGTTAGCCGTGTCCCCGATTATGGACGTCTTGAATATCTAGTACTTGGATTATCATGTGAATCTCATCATGTTACCTTAATTAATATTGTTGGGTTTTAAAGATGATGCTAAATTGGGATTGAGAGGATGTCTATCTTCTCAATGTTTAACAACCACCATGATAGTTAAATAAAATTTATTCCTTTGCAGTAGGGAAAAATTGGCTTTATGCAAAAACTGTAACCATAGAGCTTTCCACCAGCCATATATGCATGTAGTATAGCATTATTCTTTCATTACTCTCTATGTGTTACATTGCCAGCATATTCCATATGCTGACCCGTTTTCGGGCTGCAACGTTCATGTTGTAGACTTTTCAGACGACGAGTAAGGTGCCTTTAGGTCGTGGTTCTATACTCAGTGATGCCGTTGGAGTTGATGGACTCACTTATCTTTCAAACCTTCCGCTGTTATCGTTATTAGATGGCCTTAAGCCATATTTATTGTAATAAGTTCTCTTTTGAGACATTTGATGTAATAAGTGTGTGATTGCTACTCTGTTATAAATCCTTCAAGTACTGTGTGTGTCAGCATTACTGATCCAAGGATGACACTAATGCACAGAGATCAGACTGGTTGAGGTCTGGTCGCTACAGTCTCCGACTTTTCCTTTCCTGAAAAACAAAGAATTGTCGAGGTACACATTGTTTCCGTGAGCAACGCCACGTGCCTTGTTAACCTTTACGCTAGTAAGCATCTCAAAGCTGCACAGCCTCATCACCTCTCGGGTAACACCAGAGATCTCCTCCTCTTCGGTCAGCGGGACCCCAAGGAATTTCGCTAGCTTCCTCACGACTTCCATCGGATCTGTCGTAATATCTTCATACTTCAAGAAAAGGACATTGCTAGGTCTGGCTAGGCTCTCCTTCCAGTACTCGAGGCAGTGATCCCAGAAGGGGCCATAGGGCCATCGCGGAACTCACTGAAAGCCTTGTCCATCGACAAAGTTGAAGCCATCATAAGCCTTATTTTTAAAGTGCAGCCTTGACACCAATGCATCCTTGGGATCCCGACACAGGTACACAATTCGACAACCCTCGTCCAATGGGGGGTGTAATGACACTAGAATGTATGTGGCGAGAAGCCTTGGAGAAGGGTGTCCCTCGATGGCAGTATGATCAATGCCGGCACCAAGAATCTCGATGAAAGGCATGACGTGTTGAGGATTGCGAGTGAGGAGGGGGTGGTTGGCAAAGCTGTAGTGGGAGCGGTTGGCGATGGTGAAGGCGAGAGCCTTGAGCCACGCAGTGCCACATTTGGACTTTGTGGCGAGGATGATGTCGTCGGGGCGGCTGTTGAAGGTACTCCTATCTTGAACCAACAGGATCCCTTTGAGTATGTGCGGCCTGAACCAGTACTTCTTGTATTGGATCGGTGGTTGCAACCACCCTTTGAATCGTGGGGAGTGAGAATATGAGATCATTGAGGGTTTGGGATGGAACATCTTCTTTGGTGGCGCTCTCTGGGTCACTACTCTTTGATGGAACATGCGCCATAGCTGATGATGGGCAAAGCTGTGAGTTCGTGGCTTCTTGATCGATGCACGTTTCTGATAGTACGTAATGACACGAGAGGGGTCGATCTACACCCTTCGTCCTAAAATAATAAGTCTCTCAACTTTATATTAACTTTATACAAAGTTGCATTAAGTTTGAGATACTTATTTTGGGACGAGTGAACTGCGGCAAGATTGTTAATGTTTCTCTACGTACAAAAATAGATGGATCTTATCGAGATGCTGTATTATATGGAGCAGGAGATTGGCGTGGTGTTAATATTTCAGAAAATTATTCTGGTAGATCTTTCGAATAACATCCACATGTATATACGTAGTACACCTAGTAAAAAAGAAGATTGATTATCCACCATCCACGATCCCTCTCCTGCTCGGTCTGACTTTCCGTCCAACTTGCCAAGAGTGTTTACAACCGGACCCATATCCGTCTGAATGCCCAGGTAGCAACGGCGGAGCCAGGAATTATGCACAAGGGGGGCCGAACATTGAGCAAACTCTGAAGTTCAACAAGATGTATGGATTTTTTTTTTGGGAAAATATATTTGAATGAGCTGCGCGTATGTATAGCGAAATATGCACTATTGTTACTGAGAAAGTATTGGTAACATAAATACGTCACATAGATACCATGGAAGCAAAATATGCAATTAGATGATGATGAACTAACAATCATCAATTGAACTGCATATACATTTCTTTCTATTTAATCCAGCAATAACTGATTTTTGTAGGTTTTAAGTTGAATAAAATGCCGGTGTGAACTTTTAAAATTATTTTAAAAACGAATTAACCAATAGTTATTTATAAATTACAACGCCAGATTTTTTTTAGAGGAAACTACAACACCACCACACCAGATTTTGCCTTGTCCTTGTGTATTTAGCCTCGTACTACATTTTTTTTGGCGATGGGAGAGAGAAGAGAAACTGCAGGAATAAAAAGGAGGCACAGGGAAGTGTAACTCGTGTCTGTGTTGCACTTTTCACCACATCATTCAGTGGGATCGTCTGTGAGCAACGCTATACTCTAGTTTGTCAAAATGCTGTTCGGGAGAGGGATGTACAAGCAGCCACATAGCTCTTTACATATACTCCATGCAGAGTATATCTTCAAAAATATTCTGCATGTTGGGGGGAGCCGTAGCCCCTGCTGGTCCCCCCCCCCCCCCCCCCCCCCCCCCCCCCCCCCCCCCCCCCCCCTTGCCAGGCAGCCAATCTGATGCCCCATATCCGGCCCAATCGTCCGGACTGACCGATAACCCCATATCGAGTTCATATGTGGGGCGGATATGGGACCCCCATACAGTCCAACACATCGGATGTGGCCCACTCTGGCCCACATGACTCCATATAAATTGGATCATATCTGCACTCCGGACAAAACCCTAGCCGTATTCCACTCCACCTCTCCAGTTCACTCCCCTCCGTCCACAAGCTCCCGTCCGGCAATCTTCCACCTACTCTTGCATGGCGGGCAGCGGATCCAAGTCCTACACCTCCTGATCCGTTGATCCGGAGCTCGTGACATGTGGCCCTGATGAGGAGATGGCCGTCTGCTTTACGCTCCGCTGCTCCCGGGAGGAGTCGCCCTACGACAGCGGTCAGACTCCATCCGACGGGAATTCATTGCGTCCACCCAGATGGAGCATGGATTCGGTGTGAGGCGTGTCGCCACTGACTCACCGAAGGCGGTCCGGTGTCTGGCGTTAGAACGCCATGGCGGATGCACAGCCGCTTTGTTGGCGCACCGAGGCAGAGGCGAATGATTGGGCCTCGTTTGACGCAAATATGGCACGGCGTGCCTGCCGTGCGAGGCAGCGGGCGCGGGACGCTGCGAAAGCCCTCGCGGTGGACGTTGGCGAGGCGGAGTCGCACTCTCCGGCATCGCGTATGGTGCCCGACAACCCCTGGCACCGCAACGCGTCGTGGTGGATATGGCCGGCTCCGACCACAACATATCCATCATCGACCTCACATCCATCAGCGATGTGCATGGCACGGACTCCATGAGGAAGAGCAGGCCATGGGAGACGACGGTGACTCGAGTCCCGTGAGCCGACCAGTGTCCCATGTTCTACTCTACCTCGCTGGCGACCGCATCTCCAGTTCGAGGGGCTCAGCCGTCCGTCAGACATGGACAGAGCGGAACAACAAGGGTAGATGCTCTAAGTAGTATTGCCTAAGACTAACTCTAGTAGATTCGCCGTATCATCGACCGTCATCCATCATATGAAGTGACGCTGGTTAGGCATGTGTGTAAATACAGTGTTGCCAAACGGCTGCCTTCTTCTTTTTCTGTCATTTCCTTCAAATCTATGGGGCAATTTAAGATGTATTTAATCTAACCAAAAACATGTATCAGCATGATAATTACCAACTACTCTCCCTATAAATTAATATAAAATGTTTTCAATCATTAAAGTAGTGAGTTAAAATGTCTTATATTCATTTACAGAGGAAATACTATATATTAGTTAACAACTATAGTGACCTAAAATGCATCACATTACATATATTTTGTAACTTAAAATGTTGTTAAGTGACATTCTCAGAATGTGCAATGTCGCTATTCGACATTGCTAGTACCGCCTAGTTCAGTTCGCCGCTGGCGCTGCCTGGTCGTCGTCCTCCCCTCTCTGTGTTTGTCTCTTAACGAAAGTGGTATATCTTCATGGTGCCATATACCCTGGTCTTCACCGGTTTTCACCGAATGCTAGTTTTCATATGATATCATATGATATCACGGGTTGTCTAACACCCATTTTCATAAGTACTTGCTTTAGAACACCCGATTATTCCAACATTTTCTTTCAGATGGTTATTGCTTTTTTTCATAGTACTTAATTTGTGGACTCCACTATAAATCCGATGTCAGGTTTTTTTACCATGGCAAATCATGTTCTTCAAGGAAGTTTAAAGGACAAACATGGCAAATTTGCCTGAGTTTATTATTTTATTTTATTTTGTTAGAAAATTGTCGTGCTTGTAAACTAAATTTGCCATCATCGCGCCAATATAAACTGTCATGAAAAGTGTCAGATTTGTCAGTGTTTCCGTAATTTGTTTTTTTAAATGAGAGGGGTTTCCCCCCGCCCCAACTTTTTATTGAAAGCCAAGGCAAACCAACACACACAGACTGTTAAGCAGCGCTCGGCAACAGCCAATGAGTAGCTGTCACAGACGAGAACATGAGCAGGGTTCAAACAACTATCCCTATTACAGTTGGTGTTTTCCAACACAAGTCTCACGAATGGATGCATAGCCAGTAAAAACACATATGCTAGCCCTAGACAACTAGTCATACGTGCCCCAACTATGGGTCCAGGGTGCTCTTTTTATCCCATTCAGCTCCAGGCGATTCTAAGCAATTCCCCTCTTTGATAGTCCAGCAGCTTTAAACACCGAAGGAGAAGCACACCCTGATTTTCTAAGCATAGGATTTTCCACTGCCTGGTCGTTGCCCCCAACAGATTCAAAACACAGCGTATACTTTGCCATCTTCGCCCCTGAAAAACAAAATCATTTCGCAAACGCCATAAGCTCCACAAGGCAGCAGTAGCAGATATATTCAAAGCTTCACATTGTTTTCGTTTCCTCCAGAAGGAGGATAACACAGTAAAAGAGTCAGGTACACTAATCTTAAAGCATTCAGCTAACAGTTCCCAAACCTGCCTGGCAACAATGCAGTTAAAAAACAGATGTTGGATAGTTTCTAATTCCTCACAGAAGACACAAGTCTTATCCTCTACATGTCTACGTTTGGCTAAGTTGTCTCTGGTCAGGCTCTTATTGTAATAGATCAACCAAAGGAAGACATGAATATTAGGGGGGACTTTAATTTTCCATATATCATCTCTCATCTCAGAAGTGATCCCTCCAAAGTTAATAAGTTTGTAAAAAGACTTGATGGAATATTTACCAGATGGTTCCAGCCGCCAAACAGGCTGATCTGGTGAATCAGATAAAACAACTTGTTTCACTAGATTAACAAGATCACTCCATCTGGATAGAGTTTCTCCATTCACACATCTCCTAAAGGTTAGTTGGAGTTCACCCCCAACCCACACTTGAGCCAGAGTAGCTTCTTGTTGTTGACAGATTTCAAACAAGTCCCAAAAGGCAGTTTTCAGGGAACAATCCCCAATCCACGTGTCATGCCAAAAGGCAATTGTCTTACCATCTCTAGGGATCCACCTATAGAAGTTTTTAGCTGCTGTCAAAGCCCAGGATAAGCTTTTCATGAATGGGGATCCCGTGGTAGTTCTAGTACTAAAGAGGTTTGGGTTATCAACATTATATTTGTAAGCCAGAATCTTTTTCCAGTCACTAGCTCTATCATCAAAAAATCTTTTTCCCCAGGAAGCCAGGAGGACCATATTGAAATCCCTAAGATTGGGTACCCCCAAACCACCATAATCCTTCCTCCTGGAGATCAGGCCCCAGCTAGCAAGATGATATTTATGAGTATCTCCCACATTCCCCCAGAAAAAATGGGACATCTGAGAAGTAATCATGTCAATGGCCCATTTAGGAAATTTAACAATAGACATCAGATAGGTAGGGATACTAGCAATGTAGGTAGTAAGCAAGATCAGTTTGCCTCTACAAGAGTATCATAGGCTTTCTCATAGTCTAGCTTAAGGATTAAACCACTGGAACCAGACCTATGAATCTCATGAATGACCTCATGAGCCATAGCCACACTTTCCAAAATGAACCTACCTTTAATAAAGGCAGTTTGGTTAGATGAAATAAGTTTGTCACACAAAGGGGAGACCCTAGTGGTCATGGCCTTGGAGAAAATTTTAACAGCACAATTGCTTAAACTAATAGGTCTAAAGTTTTTCATATCTCTAGCCATAGGAACTTTAGGAATGAGGGTAATGATGGCATAGTTCAGCTTATACATATCTAGAACACCAATCTCAAAATCTCTAACCATCCACATAAAATCCTCTTTAATTAAATCCCAGAAAGTTTGGTAGAATAAAAAAGAAAGGCCATCAGGGCCAGGAGCACCACTGGCAAAAGAACTCATTATAGCTTGTTTGATTTCATCTTCAGAAAAAGATCTCTCTAGGGTAGGGATGGCAATGGGTCGGGTTTGGGGCGGGTGGAGCTGGTCCAAATCCAACCCATGACCCATCTTCCTACCCTCAGCCCATCCACCAAATTATCCATGGGCACAACTTGTGCCCATGCCCAAACCCGCTGGATACCCACATACCCATGCAGCTCCATGGGCATAGAAAAGTCAGCATGAAGCCTTTCCAAAGATCAAATTAACTCGTCATCATTCACTCACAAATGACAACATAAGCTACATGCATAATTAGGCGACAAGTAATACGATGAGTCCTTAAGTGTGACATACCAGAGGTTGATTCTGCAGCATATGGCTCATGGCACAAGTTGCATATTTCTTGCCATTTCCCTTTGATTTGCTCTTTCTACTGTCACGGCATATGGCCCCACATGTCATACAAGTATCCATTGGATATCCATGGAGCACAAACTATAACCATGCCCAACCCGGCTGTTCGTGGGTATCCATATCCACGGACCCATGGGCAGAAATGTGCTCCATACCCTTGCCCAACCGGGTCGGGTATCCTTGGGTATCCAGATCCATGGATAAAATTGCCATCCCTACTCTAGGGCTTCTCTTTCCTCATCACAAACCATTTCATCCACCTCCCAGAAATCAGCATCTAAATGAATGTCAGGTCTAGGTTCAAAAGCAAACAACTCCTTATAAAAGGAAGTAGCCACATCAAGCATATCTTTGGTGGAAGTAACCACCCCCCTGGGCTGTTCAGTTCAGTAATATGGTTCTTTCTATGTCCATGGTTAGCAAGAGCCTGAAAATAGGCATTGTTCCTATCCCCCTCTAAGATTTTCCCGTCCCTCGATCTCTGCCATAAGGCAGTCTCTTCTTTTTTCCAAATATCATCAAGCTCTTGTTTGACATTTTTCATCCTCTCGGAATCATCCGCAGAAAGCTGTTGAGATTCAGAGAGGACATCAAGGGCATCAAACTCCATAAGGAGTGCCTTTTTCTTTTTTTTTAAAGCAGCTTCTCTGTTAATGTTCCAACCCTTGATTTTTTCCTAAGCACTTTAGCTTTAATCATCCAATTGTCAGCAGAAGACTTAGAGGAGGCCACGGAATTCCAAGCTTCTGTAACCACCTGGTGGAACCCAGGTTGGGCTAACCACCATTTCTCAAACCTGAATGGTTTGGGGTTAGTTGGAGCCCTAGCACCAGTATCAAGTACTAAAGGTGTGTGATCACTCCCAACCCCGGGAAGAGCAGTCAAGGTAGAAAAGGGAAAATGAGCATCCCAGTCCACAGAAGTGAACACTCTATCAAGGACAGCAAAAATTGGAGAGCTCTGATTATTAGACCAGGTGAAGACTCTATTAGAAATAGAAATTTCCATCAGGGCCCATCTATTGACCCAGTCATTAAAGAGGAAGGTAGTTTGTTGATTAACATGCCCACTGCTTTTCTCAGTTTCATTTCTAACTAAATTGAAATCCCCACACACCATAATAGGATAAGAAGCAACATTCAAAGTATCATGCAACTCGGCTATAAAATCCATCTTAAATTCTAAGTAAGCAGAACCATAAACCAACACCATCTGCCAAATAAATCCATCAGTCTTATTTTTGATAGTAGCTACAATAGAAAATCTTTGGTTAATAAAACCAATAATCTCAAAAACATTTTCTTTAAAGCCCAAAAGGATCCCACCAGTAGTATTATCAGCAGGTAAAAAGTGCCAAGCATAGTCATTAAATTTGTCAATAGTTTTGAGGAAACCCTCAGCAATAACTTCTCTTTTAGTTTCTTGGAACCCAATAAAGTCAGGGTTAGTTTTGGCAATAGTATCACATAGGCACTGAATTTCCCCAGGTTGTCCAAGGCCCCTAATATTCCAAATTAGACCTATCATAACTAAGCAATTTTAAAAGGGTGAGATAAGCCACAAGTCTTGGTCTTAGTCAGTACGGTGGGTGTTCTTCTGCAAGCATTAGCAGTGCCCACTGGCTTACAGAAAGAAGCACTCACAGGTGTGCTAACTAAATCATTAACCTCAAGATCAAGATTCTCAGGAAGAACATTTTCGTAAGGGTCTGTCTAGGACACATCTAGATGTGATATAGTTATGCCACATCTAAGCTGATTTTCACTCTGTTTGTGGTCTATTTTTTTTGTCCTAGTTTTTTTTTATTTCTTGTTGATGCATTATATACTTGTGGGAGGTTAGATGTGACATCCTTAAAAAACATCTAGATGTGAATTAGACAAACTGTTTCCGTAATTTGTTTGTACAAGCTGATAGTAGGAATATTAATTTTGTTTCCATAATAAGCATATGTATATATACGTACACCCGGTAAAACAAGAACATGCAGTCACGTACATACTGCATATGGCTCAATCATCCATCCATCCACAGTGAACACCTATCTCTCTCTTTCTGTTAGAACAGAAAATTCCATAGAAAAATATCACTCCTGTGCAGCCTGACGTTTCCACGGCGCTACGACCGGCCTGGCGGGGCGGCGGCTAGGGTGGCGGAGACAGTCGCAGAGCCGCCGGAAGAAGTCGACGACCGGCTGGATCCGCGACAGCAGCACGAAGACCGGCCCGAGCACGCCGCCGGTAACCGTCATGATCGCCATCGGCTCCATCGCCCCCCGCTTCTGGTGAAAGAAAGCTCGCCGCAAGATGCAGAGATTTGGTCTCTGTTGCTAGCTAGGTGAGATGAGGTGAGGTGAATGGAAGGTGACACATCTTATATGCTGCCTTGCTGCGGTAACCGCGGGCAACCAAAACGCAAGTCTATTTATGGAGGCAGGGAGCAGTTATCAGTGCTTGGCCAAGGTCTGACTCAGTGCATGCAAGTTGAAACAGACAGCAGATTCTTTTTCAGGTAAACACCAAATACATAATGGTAATACCAGTTGCAACATCAGAGGGCGATTACATATACATACATATACTATATACTGATGATTGATACGATACATAGAGATGGTGCTACTCATGTCTGGGAGCATGGTAATTTCCCTGCCATGAGAAGCATGGATGGAAACAGTAAAACGCAAATGGTACATCCATTAGCCAGGTTAATCAAACTAATTACTACCATCCTCGACAACACGATACAGACTCACTCGGTTATTAGAATCCGTTGTTTTACTACTACTATTACTACTACTGCTGCTTCCTCTACCGATATGATCCTAGTCGAGCTTTTCAGCCAGCGGTTACAATGCAAGCAAGAACTGCTATAAACCCCAGAATAATTTCCTGGCGTCAAATAAGATAAAATAAGCGATTACCTGCTCCGCGCATCTCGAGGCACTCCGATCATCATGGGTCACATCCATGGCGATCTTGGATATGAGCAGGAAATAATACCATCATGGTCCTTCGATGGTGATCCTGCTGAAGGAGCGGGAAATGCCGTCGCCTCCCTTGAGGCTGTGGAGCTCCGACTGGATCGTCTCCATGATCTTGGCCTCTTCCAGGTCCGGCGTCGGCACCCTCACATGCATCGACCCTTGCTTCGCGGGGCCGACGCTGTCCTGGTTCCTCAGAGCTTGCTGCTTCACATAGTTGTACAGCTCCTGGTGGAATGGATGGTCGTACGAGTAGCAGTCGACTTCGTCCGACGACGAGCCTGAACCGGACCCTTCCCTCTTGCAGAAGTGCGGGAGTGACGCGTAGTCCATAACCTGCGCGATTGCCAGCAAATACAGTGGGTTTTAATCAGAAACTCGCCAGTGTATCATGTATCATGGCTGGATGGGGCTCATCAGCAGCTACAAAGTCAGATCAGCTGGACCACCCAAAAATCAGGAAGCCAGTTGTTAGCACTACTTTCCGGTCAGTTTATTCGATTTTGCACCGATAGGAAGTGTGTTCTATTCTATCAGAGAATATAAGATGGGCGTGTGTAATGTTGTGCCCACTACCATAAAGAATATAAGATTAATTAAGAATATATACCTTCAGTAATTCATCTCTTCCAGGGCCATACAAGACTTTGATCTTCTTTTTAGTTCGCTCTTGTAAAAGAGGCTTCACAACCTGGCCATCAGTGAGCAGAAACTCCAATCAGTTTACTGGAAAGATGTAGCTGTGGCAACAGCCAAAAAATAAATCAAGTATACGTGCACTGACCTTCCAACATGCCGAAAAAACATATGGAGCGTTCACGATGTAATACGTCTCGGTTTTCTCAGGATAATTAAGGTCATCAACAGCTGTTATCGTGCTCAACATCTGTATCATGCACAAAATATTGATAAAGCACATTAAAAATATTTATTTTCCTCGAAAACTAAATGCACTTGGCAGGCAAAAATTCAATGCGTAAACACAAACAAGCGCAGCCCATGGGTTGCTAGATCAAATACAGCAGTGTAACTGGCAACCAGCAAAGATGCAGATCTCAGTCTGATATCAGGTAATTTCCATCCTAGATTCATGTTATTGAGGTTCTGGCATGCACATATGGCACCTTCAGCACATGAATCTTGATCAGTACTAAGGTTGGACTGGATCTCAAATTCTGTAAAACACATCTCTTAGACAAATAAAATCTGGCATAGCTAGGCCAAATGTTCTGTGTTTTAAAATGCTCTTAACTTATAAGGCTGTGTATCTTTGTGGTCCAAATATATTCATTGACATTACGTAATAAATACTATATGTCGTCGTGTTCGAGAAAGAAAAACGATGTCATTCCATGACACCACACCTGACAAACAGTAATTAGGTAGTCCAACACTATCACTGGCCCCATTAAGCAACATGCACATAACTTTCTGACCAGCTGACACCTCACTCAGAATAGACAACTCCGATGTCAAGGATCGGGACAGGATGACCGAAAGAAACCAAATCATATCAGAAATGATAATAGAAGGAGAAGCAAACGAGGGAACAAAAGTATGAGATATTTTATCAGGCCCACAGATGACTTGATGGAGGGAACAAATGTATATGAGAGATTGTATCAGGTCCAAGACAACTGTGAGCAGTGCTTCAGTCTTCATGACTCCATATCTTTTAGTTAAACAATTGGACCACTAGTTCTAATAACGGAGGAATATATTAATAATGTTACTTCCTGTTATCTCAGTAATTATGCAGTTTGGCAGAACTAGAAAAGTACTGTCAACTGTGCCAAGAATTCGGTCTTCGACTAACAGAAACAAGAGGCCTAATGTATTCCTTCAAAGTTCATACCACTCATTGCGAATTGTCATTACAAATGAACTCGATTCTAAACATGATATTGTATTCTTGATTCTATTTCCCCTTCAACTCCTATTATTTCAGACAGCTTGATGACATGTAGATGAATTCTAGGACTGTTGCCAAATGTTTACGCTCAGATATGTTATAAAAAAAAACACAGATGCAAGAAACTTATGGAGACTTCAGTTCAGATCCTTCAGAAGTTATACAAAAATTCTGATCAAAATTTAAGAATGCAAGAAATAGCCTACCTTTATTTGGTTCAAAGCAGAAAGCTTCAGGCCAGTCATATCCATAACTTTCAAGCAGGTGTTAATCTGTTTTCCGGACATCTCAGATGCACCTGGCTAATGAAGAGAAACAAATATACTTAGTACTATATGTTTATGTAAATCTGTTCAATGAATATGAATAATGAATAAAAAAGCACTCACCAGGACAACACGATCTCGATACTCATTCATCTGTATGTGAGACTGCAAATAGTAGTTCACCTGCAGCAAAATGAGATATTTTAGAAGAAAAAAGGTCAAAAAATAGTATTGTGTGTCCCTATTAGTTAATTGGTCTAATTAGTAGCTAACTGACAGTCCTGTGTCTCAAGAAAAAAAATCATTTATCTGATCATTAATCTTGGTAGTACTTGATTACTGCAACTCAGTCTCAGAACTAGTGGTATAATCCCTTGCAATATTTTGGATTTAAACCCAAAGACTGTGAATTCCAAGACAGTTAACACTTAACACCTACCGATGCTCTGTCAAAGGTACTGAGCCCAACACCGAATGCATAGACAGGTTGACCCTGCAAAAGGCAACCATAAGAAATTAGAGCAAGGGCATCACCTAGTACAGACGATGCAAACTTCTTGAAAATGGAAAGAATGGTTTATGAACATCTTCAGACTAGTTGCCCGACTAAAGGAAGGCATATTATTACCAGTATTAATTAAATATAATCAGAGATGTAATGTTTGCTCGTAACCAGCTAGTCAGCAGGAACTGATCAAATGGCACCATCAAAAGCATGGAAATAAAGACAAAACTGGGCCTGATTATTGTACCTGCTTGGAATATCCTGTTAATCCAACAAGTAGTGTATCACGAATAGATCTATACAAATCAGCGGGCAATATTGGTTTCTGCATCGAAATAAAATGGTGGTTGCTGGTCAGAGGAATAACATATGCTAAAACAATAGTAGTACTACAGTGCTGTACAACTATAAAAAAAACAAGACTTTGTTGACGGTAAAAGGCAATTACGGCTAGAACGCTGTCAATCTCATTCTGAAGCCTCCAATTCAAGCAATCCATTAGCTGCACCAAACGATCAAATGCTTTATATTGCAGATAACAAGTTGCTTCATCAACAGTACATCATATAAGCTTCTGTAATAAGCTTTTTTTAAGGAATCTGTAATAAGCTTTTATTTACCATTTTATATGCTTTAGGAACGTTCCATTCTCTGGCCTTGAGAAAACGCAGCAGAGTCCCTCGTGGATATCCTTGGTGCACATTCTGTACACATAACAGTAATTAAGCACTATTTGTTACCCACTAGCAAGAAGTTTAATCTCAAACAACAGTGTCAGAAACTAACTGGTCGGCAACGCAACACTATACGGTATAAAAATCATGAAAAAGGCGGTGCTGATATCGTGATTCCACCGCGCAGAAGAGATAAAGAAGATAAGAAACTGTTGTTTCTCAGTGGAGCTATCGAATTGCGATCCATCATCAGTGCTTGCGCGGTGCGCATCCAAACGGTTCCACCCGAGAGGTCCACGACGGCGATGATACTCGTCAGGACAAGGACTCGTCATGGACCGAGTAAAGGTCCAAATCGCAAATTGAGACCCCTCTCTCTCTCCCCTAGAACAGTCAAGACGACATAAAAACAAGGTGTGTCAAGATCAGACGACGGCAACTTCTCCGGCCATAACTCGCGCTCGCCGAGCTCCACACGCTGCCTGGATAGGTGGCCCAAGTTCAGCTTAGTTTAGTCCTCGCGTGTGGAGTGGTAAACGGCGCAGACTGCAGAGTCCAGCTCTCCTACCGGTGTGATCATGGGCTCATGGCGTGCTTGACCTTACAAGGTCTTTGTCACTCTAGAAGCGTGCTTGGAAGCAACACTCCAGCAAGCCGTCAGACACGACTTGAAGTATTGAAGGAGTACGAAGGAAAACAGCGTTGGAGCTACAAATAACGAACATGGGAGGCGCCGCGCCGACAAAACAGTTGTGGCTGATGTACCAAAGCTCCTTTTTTTTTCTTTCTTTCTTTCTTTCTTCTTCTTCCCAACCACGGCACGAGTGCCGAAATTGCAATTAGGACCTGACCAAAATACTAGTGCTTTTTTAGATCAAGGAAAGTGCTGGCGCCTCCAACATCTAATGAGGAAAAAAGAATATCTCTATGCGAATAAAAAATAAAATAAGAAGTGATCGCGTATAGCCGAAAGCATAGTTTAGCTACGGATCTCTATCATGGTGACGAACGGCACACAAACGTCAGCTGTATGAGTGGGGGGAAAGGAAAGGGTCATTCCTAAGAACACCCCAAGTGATAATAACAAGAGAATTTCAAGCAAGAGATGCCAGAACCACAATTAAGCTCAAAATCACATAGTATAAGCTGTTAAAGATCCAAAACGTTTCATCGTCTACTAACAAGTAGTAGGACAGCTTTCAAAAAAAAAAAAAACAAGTAGTAGGACATGATTTTTTTTTTTTACGAACGGGAGCAAGGAATGAGCTAGGAGAAAGTCACATGGCAAAGAAAATCTCGGATTTGATCAAAATTTGAGCCAAGAACAAGGCAAATCGAAACCTCAGCTGAGCTCGGGCGAAGAAGAGAACCTGCAAGATCCAAACATTATCAAGCTACAAAGTCAGCGAAGTAGGGCGAATCTGCCTAACCACGAACTGAGCAAAATAAAAAGCTTGAGCAAGCAAACCCCCAAAATCCACCAGAAATGGAAAGCAGCACGCGACAACAGAGGCAAAATCTAGACGCAATTCAGCTGCGGCCGACGATGACAACACCAAAACAAGAAATCATGCACAGGAATGCACAGGACAGCAGCGAGAGAACAGAGATCCAGCAAGGGCGGAAGGCGGAGCAGATCGGTACCTGGAATGTGGTCTTGAGCGGCTCCTCAACTGCAGGAAGCAAGGAAGAAAGCAAGGGCGCATCTCAGCGAAACAGGAATGAACGGGGGAGAAGAAAGGTGTGCTTTCATTCCCTTCTCTGAAACGAACAATGGAAAGAAGAGCAAGAGCTGACTCACGCTGCTCCATGAGCACGGAGAACTGCTTGATGGCCTCCTCCGAGGCGGCCGCCATTGCCGGCGACGGTCGTCGCGAGGGGAGGAGGAGGGGGAGACTTGCGGGGCTCTGGAGCTGGAGGCGAGGTCAAACCTCAAACGGGGAGAAAGCAGAGAGATAGAGAGTCTTGTTTGCCTTTTGAGCTCCCCCTGCCAGCAGCCCTCGCTGGTCCGAGGTGACGCTGCTGCGCTCTGCTCCCGCACGCTGCGTATGTGCGTATGTGTGGGGTGGGAGGGGGAGGGGAGGAGGAGGAAGGCGCTGCTTAAGAAGAAGGAAAGGGACAGCAAAAGCCCGTTTTATTTTCGTCTTCTCGTTTGTTTATTTGGGGTTTAACTTGGTTTAGGTTTGGTTTGGTGCTTTTGTGTAAAAGCTGCTGGTAACCACTGTTACTGCCACGGGGTCTCGTTACTTAGGCTGGCGCTTTTCTGCTAGTACCGATGCAGTGCTGTCTAACCTTGCGAGGCAGAGTATAAACACGTGGAACTCACTGTTCCACTGTTAGGCCGAAAGCTGCACACTCCTTCGTCACAAGATTTTTGGGACCAAGGTACTCCCTCCTTTCCTAAATATAAGGCACGTGTTGACTTTTTGAACTTCGTCACACAATTTTAATTATAATTTTCATTTAGTGTATGCCTATGGAACTAAAATAATTTTATAAAGACAAATACAATGATGCTATTGATGCATGTATATATTAATAATCAAAGTTATGCATCAAAGACCGTACAAAATCAAACGCGCCTTATATTTTGAGAAGGAGGAAGAAATACTTTGCATTATGTTTTGAGATAGATCTGACCATATGGGCCGACACAGCCCGGCCCACCTACAAAATGGCTTGGCACAACATGGTCTATGTTGGCCCTTTTATAAAAGGGTCGCACGGTGCCGGCCCGAATGCTTGGGCTCAGAAGGGATCAGCATGGCACGCGACTTAAAAAGTCAGCCCGACATGACACCATTGTGGGCTGGCCCGCGTTAGAAGTTGTAAACAATACACGCTAAAAGGACCAAAAATGCTCTAACAAGACCAAAATATTACTAAAAGGGCCTAAATATTTAGATTAAAAAGGTCAAAACAACCCTAAGAAGTCATGACAATACTAAAATGATAAGGCTTGGCTTTGGGGATCAACATTGATCCATGGCGGCCGAAGGCCGGCCCTTATTCGCATCACGTGCCGGGCCAAAAAACCCTGCCCGCGGGTTGGCCTTACAAGTGCGACCCATATCGCTAGGTTTGTTTCGAGATATATTCACCTTCGTTGCAAAAAATGAAATTTTGGACATACACTTTGTTCATGTATTTGGAATACTAGTAAGGTGGTACTTGCATGGAAAAATTAAAATTCAAAGAAACTATGTAATAATGATCATAGGAACACTCACTATAGAACTATCGACAAATTGTAGGAAGTTTCATATCCCCCTTCAAAATATTGAGGACGCTCCAAAACTTTCGGTACTTGGCTGAAAGATATTTTCTACACACCCACCTTCTTCGTACCCCGCTTCCTTTGTCAACGACTCACCATCAAAATGTTTGTCTATCGTCCCTTCCCTATCATCGAGCTCAATTGATGTTGTGAGACACCGCCAAGCTCAACCTTCGCCTACCAACCACGTATGTGGCCAGGGACATTGGGTGAGTGATGACCCACAAGTATAGGGAATCAATCATAGTCTTTTCGATAAGTAAGAGTATCGAACCCAACGAGGAGCAGAATGAAATGACAAACGGTTTTCAGCAAGATATTTTCTGCAAGCACTGAAATTATGGATAATGGATAGTTTGATAGCAAGGTAATTTGTAACAAGCAACAAATACCAATAGTAACAAAGGTACAGCAAGGTAGCTGTGACGCCCTCGATTCAACCGTACACTAATCATACACGCAAATGTGTACGCTCAAGATTAAGAACTCACGGGAAGATATCACAATATAACTCTAGACACAAATTAAAATAATACAAGCTTTATATTACAAGCCAGGGGCCTTGAGGGCTCGAATACATAAGCTCGAATACACAAGAGTCAGCGGAAGCAACAATATCTGAGTACAGACATAAGTTAGACAAGTTTGCCTTAAGAAGGCTAGCACAAAAGTAACAACGACCGAAAAAGGCAAGGCCTCCTGCCTGGGAGCCTCCTAACTACTCCTGGTCATCGGCGGTCTCCACGTAGAAAAAGGCACCCTTGGTGTAGTAGTAATCGTCGGTGGTGTCGTCTGGCTCCTGAGCTCCACCATCTGGTTGCGACATCCGGAAATAAAGGAAAAGGAGGAAAAGAGGGAGCAAAGCAACCGTGAGTACTCATCCAAAGTACTCACAAGCAAGGATCTACACTACATATGCATCAGTATCAATGAAATGGGTTGTATATGTGGACCGAACTACAGAATGCCAGAAGAGAAGGGGAAAGCCTAGCCTATCGAAGACTAGCATCTTCTAGCATCTTCTAGCATCAAAAGAGATAAGAGTAGAATAAAGTAAAGTAGTAGTAGTGTTATCAACCTCGCCCAGAGATCCTTTTTCGACTCCCTACGAGAAAGCAATCCCAAAGCCATACTGTCCAGTTATCACCTCAAGTATCCAGTTCTAGTTGTATCGATCGGGATACAACTCCAAGTGTCCGTTACCGTAGGACAGGCTATCGATAGATGTTTTCTTCCCTGCAGGGGTGCACCAACTTACCCACCACGCTCGATTAACTCCGGCCGGACACACTTTCCTGGGTCATGCCCGGCCTCAGCCAAACAATACGCTGCAACCCGACCTAGGCTTAATAGAGAGGTCAGCACGCCGGACTAAACCTATGCCCCCAGGGGTCTTGGGCCATCGCCCCGGGAACTCCTGCACGTTGCGAGGGCGGGCGGTGAGCAGACCTAGCTACCTCCTTAAAAAGGCAGGTGCTTACGCAGTCCAACCCGGCGCGCCGCTCAGTCGCTGACGTCTATTAAGCTTCGGCTGATGCATACGATGCAGAACACCCATACAATGCCCATGTGATGGTTAGTGCTATCAGGCCAGAGGCCCCTCAAATCAAATATCCAAATCGTAGTGGATTAGGAACGCGCGGTAACAAGCAGAGACTCACGAAAGATGTGACCTCGTCGCCCCGTCTCGAGGACTTTTTTTGACACCTAAAACAGTAGGAGAGGTTCCTACTGTATATATTGGATTAAAGTATATATTTGATTGCGCAAGGGCTAGGAATGCCCGGCCACGCCTCGTAATTATCTCGTGGGCACCCTCCAGGTCAACCCGTCTCCATGTCACGCACGGGTACCCCTAAGGGTCGACCCGCCTTTCCAAGTAACAGTTGTAAAGTCCAAGTATCCGTGTGTCCAAACATCAAGGGGAAAACCCGAGGAATCACCCCCGGTGAATTCCACTCGATGTAATCATCAAGGTGAACGTAGGAGGACCCACCCTCGAGGTTAACACTTGAGGGGTTGCACGACAAAGCCGTATCGGAAGTGGTTAAGGATGAAATCACCCTCGATGACCACGACCGGATAGCTACACTACAGAGATCTCATCAGGAGTGATGTATGAGGTTCCACCCTCGGCATTCGATGGTAACTCTGCAGAGTCGAGCAACAAAAGGGGCGTGTTGTGATGTGAGGTGTCGGGCTCTGGTCATCAATCACACTGATCGAGTCGTCGATGATGAAGCAGGGGCAACAAGGAACCAGGTGGGGGTCACTGATGGATCACTAACCAACCTATACTAAGCAGTTTAGGATAAGCAGGTAGGTAACAATAAGCAGGTTACAAAAGCAGGCTATGCATCAGAATAGGAGCAATCAATTATAGTAGCAAAATCTAATGCAAGCATGAGAGAATGGAATGGGCAATATCGAGATGATCAAAAGGGAGGGTCTTTCCTAGAAGCTCTGCTGAAAAGGAAGAAGTGTCGTCAGTGACCAGGTCAAACCTAACCAGTGGGTCCCACATGTCATACACAAAGGGCTAACAGTGGATTATTTTAATTAAACATGGTTAATTAGCAGCTGGGCCCCACATGTCAGTGACTAATTAGCTTAACTAATTATTTTTATTTAAAAAACGTTTATTTAACAAAATATGCGGTGGGGCCCGCATGTCAATGACACTGTGTGCCCAGTCAGCACAGTTGACCACGGTCAACGTGGTCAACTGGGGCCAGGGGGCCCATGGGCAGTGACCCAGAGGCGGGCCCTAGGTGTGCCACGTCGGTGGCGTCGAGGTTTCGCTGCCGGCGACCAAAACAGCGGCGGGGCTCGCCGGACTTCGCCAGAAATCACGCAAGGAGGGGGTCCTTAGTCACGGGACTTGGCGCGTTCGAACGAGCAGAGAGTGTCGCGTCCATCTAGGCTAGCGAGAGGCGCCGGGAACGACTAGAGCGGCGTCGGCAACGAGCTAAAGCGGCGTCTGATACGTCTCCGTCGTATCTACTTTTCCAAACACTTTTGCCCTTATTTTGGACTCTAACTTGCATGATTTGAATGGAACTAACCTGGACTGACGCTGTTTTCAGCAGAATTGCCATGGTGTTATTTATGTGCAGAAACAAAAGTTCTCAAAATGACCTGAAACTTCACGGGACATCATTTCGGAAATAATAAAAAATCCTTGCAAAAGATGAAGACCAGGGGCCCACACCCTAGCCACGAGGGTGGGGGGCGCGCCTGCCCCCCTAGGGCGCGCCCCCTACCTCGTGGGCCCCCTGGAGCTCCTCCGATCTCGACTCCAACTCTATATATTTGCTTTGGGGGAGAAAAAATCAAGGAGAAGGATTCATCGCGTTTTATGATACGGAGCCGCCGCCAAGCCCTAAAACCTCTCGGGAGGGCTGATCTGGAGTCCGTTCGGGGCTCCGGAGAGGGGAATCCGTCGCCATCGTCATCATCAACCATCCTCCATCACCAATTTCATGATGCTCACCGTCGTGCGTGAGTAATTCCATCGCAGGCTTGCTGGACGGTGATGGGTTGGATGAGATTTATCATGTAATCGAGTTAGTTTTGTTAGGGTTTGATCCCTAGTATCCACTATGTTCTGAGATTGATGTTGCTACGACTTTGCTATGCTTAATGCTTGTCACTAGGGCCCGAGTGCCATGATTTCAGATGTGAACCTATTATGTTTTCATCAATATATGAGAGTTCTTGATCCTATCTTGCAAGTCTATAGTCACCTATTATGTGTTATGATCCGTTAACCCCGAAGTGACAATAATCGGGATACTTACCGGTGATGACCGTAGTTTGAGGAGTTCATGTATTCACTATGTGTTAATGCTTTGGTCCGGTACTCTATTAAAAGGAGGCCTTAATATCCCTTAGTTTCCGCTAGGACCCCGCTGCCACGGGAGGGTAGGACAAAAGATGTCATGCAAGTTCTTTTCCATAAGCACGTATGACTATATTCGGAATACATGCCTACATTACATTGATGAATTGGAGCTAGTTCTGTGTCACCCTAGGTTATGACTGTTACATGATGAACCGCATCCGGCATAATTCTCTATCACCGATCCATTGCCTACGAGCTTTCCATATATTGTTCTTCGCTTATTTACTTCTCCGTTGCTATTGCTATCGTCACTACAAAATACCAAAAACATTACTTTTGCTATCACTACCTTTTGCTACAGTTACCACTACTATCATATTACTTTGCTACTAAACACTATGCTGCAGATATTAAGCTTCCAGGTGTGGTTGAATTGACAACTCAGCTGCTAATACTTGAGAATATTCTTTGGCTCCCCTTGTGTCGAATCAATAAATTTGGGTTGAATACTCTACCCTCGAAAACTGTTGCGATCCCCTATACTTGTGGGTTATCAAGACTATTTTCTGGCGCCGTTGCCAGGGAGCATAGCTCTATTCTTTGAGTCACTTGGGATTTATATCTGCTTATCATTATGAAGAACTTGAGAGATCCAAAAACCAAGATTTATCCCTCCACTACGAGGGGAGGTAAGGAACTGCCATCTAGCTCTGCACTTGATTCACCTTCTGTTTTGAGTAAGCTTCCGACACCTAAATCTGCTTCTGCTATTTGTTCTGATATGTCGTATGTTATTGATGATGCCACTTCTGCTATGCATGATACTTATGATGAAACTACTTCTATGCTTGATACTACTGTGCCACTTGGTGAATTTCTTGATGAACAACTTGCTAGGGTTAGAGAGAATGAAAATATTGAATCTGATAATATTGATGAAAGTGATGATGAAGACTCTCCCTCTAATGAATATGAATCACTTATTATTCCTGAGGGTTATGTTTTTGAAAAAGAAGCCGCTCTAGCTATTTTAGCTTGCAAAGATAGATATGAACTCAAGAGGTTATTAGCTAAATGGAAGCAGCAACCTCTTAATGCTAGAATGAAACCTGACCCTACTTTTGCTACTTCACCTATCTGTGTTACTGATAAGGATTATGAATTCTCTGTTGATCCTGATATAATTACTTTGGTTGAATCTGATCCTTTTCATGGCTATGAATCTGAAACTGTTGTGGCACATCTTACTAAATTAAATGATATAGCCACCCTGTTCACTAATGATGAGAGAACTCGTTATTTTTATATCCTTAAAATATTTCCATTCTCATTAAAGGGTGATGCTAAGATATGGTTTAGTTCTCTAGATCCTGGTTGTGTGCGTAGTCCCCAGGATATGATTTATTACTTCTCTGCTAAATATTTCCCTGCTCATAAGAAACAAGCTGCCTTAAGGGATATATATAATTTTGTGCAAATTGAAGGAGAGAGTCTCCCACAAGCTTGGGGGAGGCTTCTCAAGTTACTTAATGCTTTGCCTGATCATCCTCTTAAGAAAAATGAAATACTTGATATCTTTTATAATGGACTAACCGATGCTTCCAGAGATTACCTGGATAGTTGTGCTGGTTCTGTTTTCAGGGAAAGAACACCGGATGAAGCTGAAATTCTATTGAATAATATGTTGACAAATGAAAATAATTGGGCACTTCCTGAGCCTATTCCTAAACCAACTCCGAAGAAAAGAGGTGTTCTATTTCTCAGTCCTGAAGATATGCAAGAGGCAAAGAAATCTATGAAAGAAAAAGGTACTAAAGCTGAAGATGTTAAGAATTTACCTCCTATTGAAGAAATACCTGGTCTTAATTTACCGCCTGTTAAAGAAACATATGATCTTAATCCTTCACCTATTGAAGAAACTCATGGTCTTGATAACCCGACACAGGTAGTAAAGGTAAATTCTCTCTATAGATATGATAAAGCTGAAATCCCATTTACTAATATTGCTAGCCCATGCTTAGATGAGTTTGATAAATTTATGGTTAAGCAAGAAGATTTTAATGCTTATTTTGGTAGACAATTGAAATACAATTCAAACATGCTTGAACACTTGGGTGATTATATGGCTAATGTAAAAGGTGAACTTAAACTTATTAGTAAACATGCTTCTATGGTTACCACTCAAGTAGAACAAGTACTTAAGGCTCAAAATGATTTGCTCAATGAATTGAATAGTAAGAATAATGATTATGCTGTTAGAGTGGCTACTAGAACTGGTAGAATGACTCAGGAACCTCTGTATCCTCAAGGCCACCCTAAGAGAATTGAGCAAGATTCTTAGAGAAATAATATAGATGCACCTAGTCCTTCTAAAAGGAAGAAAAAGAAAAATGATAGGAGTTTGCATGCTTCTAGTGAACCTATTGCTGAAACACCTGAGAATCCAAATGATATTTCTATTTCTGATGCTGAAACACAATCTGGTAATGAACCTGAAACTAGTGATAATGTTAATGATATTGTTCATGATGATGCTCAACCTAGTAATGATAATGATATAGAAATTGAACCTGTTGTTGATCTTGATAACCCACAATCAAGGAATCAACGTTATGATAAGAAAGACTTTGTTGCTAGGAAACACGGAAAAGAAAGAGAACCATGGGTTCAGAAACCCATGCCTTTTCCTCCCAAACCATCCAAGAAAAAGGATGATGAGGATTTTGAGCGCTTTGCTAAAATGATCAGACCTATCTTTTTGCGTATGCGATTAACTGATATGCTTAAAATGAATCCTTATGCTAAGTACATGAAAGAAATTGTTACAAATAAGAGAAAGATACCGGAAGCTGAAATTTCCACCATGCTTGCTAATTATACTTTTAAGGGTGGAATACCAAAGAAACTTGGAGATCCAGGAGTACCCACTATACCATGCTCCATTAAAAGAAATTATGTTAAAACTGCTTTATGTGATCTTGGAGCCGGTGTTAGTGTTATGCCTCTCTCTTTATATTGTAGACTTGATTTGAATAAGTTGACACCTACTGAAATATCTTTGCAAATGGCTGATAAATCAACTGCTATACCTGTCGGTATTTGTGAGGATGTGCCTGTTGTCGTTGCAAATGTTACTATTTTAACAGACTTTGTTATTCTTGATATTCCCGAGGACGATAGTATGTCTATTATTCTTGGAAGACCCTTTTTGAATACTGCAGGGGCTGTTATTGATTGCAACAAAGGCAATGTCACTTTTCATGTTAATGGTAATGAGCATACGGTACACTTTCCGAGGAAACAACCTCAAGTTCATAGTATCAACTCTATTGGAAAAATTTCATCAATTATATTTGGAGGTTTTGAATTTCCTCTTCCTATTGTCAAGAAGAAATATGATATTCTTATTATTGGAGATGTGCATATCCCCATTGAGGTAACATAGTGTTATTCGAAATTTCTCCGGTTCCATGTTATTCGGAATGAGTTCGTTAACAAGACTTGATCAACCTGGTTAGTGGATTCCTCTTGATGAGCATGAGATGGATGAAACTAGAAGGCACAAACTTCTGTACCCTCCTTTTACTTTCTGTTATTTATATTAAATTAAATAAAAATAAGTATTTTCCATCTATTATCTGAATTATCCGTGTAATATAAAAATACCCCGAAAATAAAAGTTCTCCAAATGCCTGGAAATTTAAATATGATTTTTTCTGGAATATTTGAGAATATTTGGCACTGAGAACACAGCACGGGGGGCATCCACTTGGCCACGAGGGTGGATGGCGCGCCCCTGCCTCATGGGCCCACGGTGGCCCTCCTCCACTTATTCCTGCACCCACACACTTCTTCTTCCTCCCACAAACACGAATATCCAGCTCAAGCACGAGTTCTAGCTCATTTTGCTGCGATTTTCGATCTCCTTGCTCAAAGCACCTCTCACAAAACTGCTTGGGGAGATTGTTCCTTGGTATGTGACTCCCCCATTGGTCCAATTAGTTTTTGTTCTAATGTTTTATTCATTGCAAATTTGTGCTGCCTAGGTGACCATGTTCTTGAGCTTGCATGTCAAATTTATATGGTCAAAAGTAGTTTCTTTGCATGATATAGGCTCTAGGCACTTGTAGGAGTAGTTGCTATCAATTTTGTTAAGTTTGGTTTACTTTTATTTGAAGTTACTAAAAATTTCAGAAATTTTTCAGAGGAAGAAATATGCTTAGGAAAATGTACCAAGGTGGTTCTTCAAGGAAGCAAGGACCCAGGCTTGGAATGCGTGATGCTGATGAAGAGCCACCAAGAGACGCTCCAGTGCGTCCTTGTGAATGGCCTTCGGAAAACTTTATGGATCAAGTAGGAATTAAGGAAGAATTTAACGCATATTTGTGTAACGCTGATCTTGTGAGATTCGAGGAAGAAAAGTGCAGCCAGTATCACTATCTCACTAGTTCCTTTGTGAGGAGGTTTGAATTTTCATCTTCACATAATTCTCCAACTGTCCTGTTTGATCTTTATGAAAATTCTTACACTATGGACTTAGAGGATTTTACCACCGCTTGCAAACTTCCACAATGGGGCAGTGTCAGGGAACCTCGCAAATATGAATTTAGAGATTTTCTTGCTAGTATAACTGTGGGGGAATCTAGAGATATAACACAAGCTACCATTGGGAGCATTCACTTTCCTGCTATACATTATTTTTCTCTCTTCATAGGTAGATGCATTAATGGTAAAGATGAGGCATGTCACATGTGTGTCCCTGACCTCAGTATTCTTAGGAGTGCTGTGTTAGGAGATAAATCTTATAATTTGAGAGCCATTATTGCACGTAGGTTGCATCTGAATAGATTTAATGGAGATTTCTTTGGTGGAATTTATGCAACCCGCATAGCTAATTTTCTTGGTATAGCCATACGTGAAGATGATATTGAGTTGCCTCCTGCTTATTTGGATTATGAGGCTATGGTTCACCACCAGTTTGTCGAGAGGAATAAATCACCTCTCCAGTATCGCTAGCTGCTGCATCTTAGTACGACCCCAACTATTATTATGGATATCCGCCAGGCCAGCCGTTGCCATAGACCAACTTAGGCCAAAAGCCTAACCTTGGGGGAGTACGTATTTCTCACCAACATTATATTCATGTTCACACACTCATTGCTAGATGTCGGTGCTCATACTTTTTCACTGTAATATCCATGCTAGTTTATTTTCCTTTTTATGCTTTCTTCTTGTGTGTTTAATAAACCTTAAGGAAAAACCAAAAAAAATTAGTTGTAGTTTTTAATTAGTTTACTTTCTATGCTTGTAGTAGTAACTAAAAAGAAACCCCAAAGAGATTTCATGTTCTTCTTTTGCTTGTTGGGAGCTTTTTCGTGTAAATAGTTTTATTTCTTTTCTTTTCTTTGGGGGTCGATAGGAGAAGACCATAATTAAATTGTTGAAGTGGCTCTTATATGCATTATTGTTGATCTGACAAAAGAGCCCATATTGCCTTATCCTCTCCTGTTTATTGAATGCTTGCAGATTCCAGCTTAGTTCAATGCACGTGCACTATTATTATTATCCACATTGTTTGGTCGTGCAAGTGAAAGGCAATTATGACGATATATGATGGACTGACTGAGATGAGAAAAGCTGGTATGAACTCAACCTCTTTTGTTTTTGTAAATATGATTAGTTCATCGTTCCTGATTCAGCCTATTATGAATGAACATGTTTGCAATGATAACTAGAGATCATAGTTTCTTGTGCCATGCTTGATTAGCTAGGAGCCTATAATGGTTTACCTTGCGTGCCAACATGCTATTAAAATGGTTGTGATGTGGTATGATAGGGCGGTATCCTCCTCTGAATGATTTAAGTGACTTGACTTGGCGCATGTTCACGCATGTAGTTGAAACAAAATCAACATAGCCTTCATGATATTTATATTCATGGTGGGTTATATCCTACTCATGCTTGCATTCGATGTTGATTAATTTTAATGCATGTTCATGACTATTGTCGCTCTCTAGCTGGTCGCTTCCCAGTGTTTTGGTAGCCTTCACCTGTACTAAGCGGGAATACTGCTTGTGCATCCAACTCCATAAACCCCAAAGTTGTTCCATATGAGTCCACCATACCTACCTATATACGGTATCTACCTGCCGTTCCAAGTAAATTTGTATGTGCCAAACTCTAAACCTTCAAATAAATATCCTGTTTTGTATGCTCGAATAGCTCATGTATCAACTAGGGCTGTCCGTATCTTCCATGTTAGGCGGGTTATTCTCAAGAGGAGTGGACTCCGCTCCTCACTCACGAGAAAGTGGCTGGTCACCGGGATGCCCAGTCCCATGCTTTATGCAAACTAAATCAAAATAATTGCAAACAAAACTCCCCCTGGGACTCTTGTTAGTTATAGGCACTCGTTGTTTCGAGCAAGCCATGGATTGATGCTTGTTGGTGGAGGGGGAGTATAAACTTTACCATTCTGTTTTGGAACCGCCTATAATGTGTGTAGCATGGAAGATATCGCCATCTCTTGGTTGTTATGTTGACAATGAAAGTATACCGCTCAAAATATTATTCACCTCTATTTCAAAACCGAGCTCTGGCACCTCTACAAATCCTTGCTTCCCTCTGCGAAGGGCCTATCTATTTACTTTCATGTTGAGTCATCATCCTCTTATTAAAAAGCACCAGTTGGAGAGCACCGCAGTCATTTGCATTCATTACTGTTAGTTTACATTGAGTATGACTTGACTGGATCTCTTTTACCATGAATTACAATGTCTAGTTAGTCCTTGATCTTTAAAGGTGCTCTTCATTTATGTTTTGCGGTCTCGGAAAGGGCTAGCGAGATACCATCTTGTTATATCATATTATGATTGTTTTGAGAAAGTGTTGTCATCCGAGATTCATTATTATTGCTCACTATTTGATTATGCCATTGATATGAGTAAACATGAGACCTATGCGTTATTGTGAATATGGTTAGTTCATAATCTTTGCTAAAAACTTGAATGTTGGCTTTACATATTTACAACAACAAGAGCAAACAGAGTTTGTAAAAGTTTTTCTTTATCACTTTCAGTTTGTCAACTGAATTGCTTGAGGACAAGCAAAGGTTTAAGCTTGGGGGAGTTGATAGGTCTCCATCATATCTACTTTTCTAAACACTTTTGCCCTTGTTTTGGACTCTAACTTGCATGATTTGAATGGAACTAACCTGGACTGACGCTGTTTTCAGCAGAATTGCCATGGTGTTATTTATGTGCAGAAACAAAATTTCTCGGAATGACCTGAAACTTCATGGAACATCTTTTTGGAAATAATAAAATATCCTTGCAAAAGATGAAGACTAGGGGGCCCACACCCTAGCCACGAGGTTAGGGGGGCGCCTGCCCCCTAGGGCGCGCCCCCTACCTCGTGGGCCCCCCGGAGCTCCTCCGATCTCGACTCCAACTCTATATATTTGCTTTGGGGGAGAAAAAATCAAGGAGAAGGATTCATCGCGTTTTATGATACGGAGCCGCCGCCAAGCCCTAAAACCTCTCGGGAGGGCTGATCTGGAGTCCGTTCGGGGCTCCGGAGAGGGGAATCCATCGCCATCGTCATCATCAACCATCCTCCATCACCAATTTCATGATGCTCACCGCCGTGCGTGAGTAATTCCATCATAGGCTTGCTGGACGGTGATGGGTTGGATGATATTTATCATGTAATCGAGTTAGTTTTGTTAGGGTTTGATTCCTAGTATCCACTATGTTCTGAGATTGATGTTGCTATGACTTTGCTATGCTTAATGCTTTTCACTAGGGCCTGAGTGCCATGATTTTAGATCTGAACCTATTATGTTTTCATTAATATATGAGAGTTCTTGATCCTATCTTGCAAGTCTATAGTCACCTATTATGTGTTATGATCCGTTAACCCCGAAGTGACAATAATCGGGATATTTACCAGTGATGACCGTAGTTTGACGAGTTCATGTATTCACTATGTGTTAATGCTTTGGTCCGGTACTCTATTAAAAGGAGGCCTTAATATCTCTTAGTTTCCGCTAGGACCCCGCTGCCACGGGAGGGTGGGATAAAAGATGTCATGCAAGTTCTTTTCCATAAGCACGTATAACTATATTCGGAATACATGCCTACATTACATTGATGAATTGGAGCTAGTTCTGTGTCACCCTAGGTTATGACTGTTACATGATGAACCACATCCGGCATAATTCTCTATCACCGATACATTGCCTACGAGCTTTCCATATATTGTTCTTCACTTATCTATTTTTCCGTTGCTATTGCTATCGTCACTACAAAATACCAAAAACATTACTCTTGCTATCATTACCTTTTGCTACCGTTACCACTACTATCATATTACTTGGTACTAAACACTTTGCTACAGATATTAAGTTTCCAGGTGTGGTTGAATTGACAACTCAGCTGCTAATACTTGAGAATATTCTTTGGCTCCCCTTGTGTCGAATCAATAAATTTGGGTTGAATACTCTACCCTCGAAAACTGTTGCGAGCCCCTATACTTGTGGGTTATCAGCGTCGGAGTTCGAGCGCTAGTGGAAACGGAGCTAGGAGGAACGAGGAGGCGCACTAATGGTGGCGTTGGACTCACACGAGCTCCCGGAGCTCGATGCGAGGCTCAGCCGCGTGTTATAGTGGCGAAGGCCACGACGGCGAGCTCGTCGGTGGTGATGCGTGCGGGTGCTAGCAGAGCGGCGGCTACGGCGGCGGAATAGCTCGGGAGAGAGAGGGGAAAGAAGCGCAGGCTCACGGTGCTCCTGCAGATGTGCTCAAGCGTGCTCGAGGAGGGCTCGGTGCGGCGGAATCGACGGCGAAGCTCGTCGGAGCAGAGGAGGAATACGGCGACGTAGGGGACGATGCAGAGGCGCTCCTGCTCGGGTGATTCGTCGGGGAGGAAGAGGAGGTCGAGGCGGTCCTTCTTGGCGCGGAGGTGAGGTGAGGCGGTGTTGGGGACCGCATGCGTTACAGCGGCGGGGCCACAACGGCGCTCGGATGCGGTGGGGAATGGGAGAGGCGGAGAGGGCAAGCAGCAGCTCATGGGGAAGGGGGGAAAAGATATCTTCGGGGGGCAGGGTGTCGACGCTGGCGTCCTTATCCTCCCCGCGGCACCTGCAGCGGCATGGCTGGCGAGGTGGGTTCGGCAGCAACGCCCCTGTTGCGGCCTGAGACCGAGGAACAGAGCGGGGGGATAGACCGGTGCGAGGGGGGGGCAACTGGGCTGGCTCGGGTGGGTTAGGTGGGCCGGCCCAGGTGGGTTCGGTCCAGGGAGGGGGTTGCTCTTTCTCTCTCCCTTTTATTATTTTTCTTTTTCCAGTAGCTTTTGCATTTTATTTTGCCACAAATGACTTTGCAAAAATATGCCACTGGCCAAAAAAAATTCAAAGAAGTACTGTGCACTGCCACAAAAATGTTGGGAATGTTTTGAATCCCTTTGGATTTATTCAAAAATAATAGGGCATTTTAAAAGGCTGTTTTGGCTCTGTTAAAAAGCATTAGGCCCATTTAGAGTTGATGATGATGTTGTGTTCCTTAACAGAAAATAGTTTTGGATTATTTGCTAAAAGGTGAACATTTTTCCAACAAGTTTTGATCAACTTCATTTTGCACTTTGAAGTTGAATGGAATTCAAAGAAGGAATTTGAAATGATATATTTATCCCAACATGATTATCATTACAAATCTCAGTAGCTTAGCATCATCATGATGGATTTCTGTAGCTCCATTGCATAGGGGTGTTACAATAGCCCAATCCTTTTTATAGCTAAGGACAAGCTAGAACTCTCTCTTATAGCAAGCAAAGCGTTCTTGAGGACACATGGGAATTCATCTAGTCACTTTCATCATGTTTATTTGATTCGTGTTCGTTACTTTCATAATTTGATATATGGGTGCACCGGTGCTTGGGTGTTGTTCTTACTTTAACAAGCCTACCACTTATGATTACCCCCTCTCGCAAGCATCCACAACTACGAAAGAAGAATTAAGATAAATCTAACCATAACATGAAACATATGGATCCAAATGAGCCCCTTACGGAATAGCGCATAAACTAGGGTTTAAGCTTCTGTCACTGTAGCAACTCATCATCTAATTACTACTCCACAATGCTTTCCCTTAGGCCCAAGTATGGTGAAGTGTCATGTAGTCGACGTTCACATCACACCACTAAAGGAAGCAAAGACATACATATCATCAGAATATGAAATGAATACCAAATTCACATGATTACTTATAACCGGACTTCTCCCATGTCCTCAAGAACAAAAGTAACTACTCGCAAATGATATTGATGTTCAAGATCAGAGGAGTATTGAATATCATTAAGGATCTGAACATATAATCTTCCAACAAATAAACCAACTAGCATCACCTACAAGATGTAGTCAACACTACTAGCAACCCAGAGGTGCCAATTTGAGGTTTTGAGACAAAGATTGAATACAAGAGATGAACTAGGGTTTGAGATGAGATGGTGCTAGTGAAGATGTTTATGAAGATTGGTCCTCCCATGATGAGAGGATCGTTGGTGATATCGATGGCTTCGATTTCCCCCTCCTGGAGGGAAGTTTCCTCGGCGGAATCGCCTCGCCGGAGAGCAAAAGTGCTCTGATACGTCTCCAACGTATCTATAATTTTTGATTGTTCCATACTATTATATTATCTGTTTTGGATGTTAATGGGCTTATTTATACACTTTTATATTATTTTTGGGACTAACCTACTAACCCAAGGTCCAGTGCAAATTGCTGTTTTTTTTGCCTATTTCAGTGTTTCACAGAAAAGGAATATCAAACGGAATAAAATCTTCTGGAGAGTTATTTTTGGAACAAACATGATCCAGGGGACTTGGAGTGGATGTCAAGAAACCAACGAGGAGGCCACGAGGCAGGGGGCGCGCCTACCCCCTGGGCGCGCCCTCCTCCCTCATGGGCCCCTCGTGGCTCCACCGACCTACTTCTTCCTCCTATATATATATATATTCATATACCCCGAAAACATCCAGGAGCACCACGAAACCCTATTTCCAACACCGCAACCTTCTGTACCCAAGAGATCCCATCTTGGGGCCTTTCCCGGAGCTCCACCGGAGGGGGAATCGATCACGGAGGGCCTCTACATCAACTCCATGGCCCCTCCATGATGTGTGAGTAGTTTACCTCAGATCTTTGGGTCCATAGTTATTAGCGATATGGCTTCTTCTCTCTCTTTGGATCTCAGTACAAAGTTCTCCTCGATCTTCTTGGAGATCTATTCGATGTAATTCTTTTTGCGGTGTGTTTGTCGAGATCCGGTGAATTGTGGGTTTATGATCAAGTTTATCTATGAACAATATTTGATTCTTCTCTGAAATATTTTATGTATGATTTGTTATCTTTGCAAGTATCTTTGAATTATCAGTTTGGTTTAGCCTACTAGATTGATCTTTCTTGCAATTGGAGAAGTGCTTAGCTTTGGGTTCAATCTTGCGGTGTCCTTTCCCAGTGACAGCAGGGGTAGCAAGGCACGTATTGTATTGTTGCCATCGAGGATAAAAAGATGGGGTTTATATCATATTGCTTGAGTTTATCCCTCTACATCATGTCATCTTGCCTAATGCATTACTCTGTTCTTATGAACTTAATACTCTAGATGCATGCTGGATAGCGGTCGATGTGTGGAGTAATAGTAGTAGATGCAGAATAGTTTCAGTCTACTTGTCATGGACGTGATGCCTATATACATGATCATGCCTAGATATTCTCATAATTATGCACTTTTCTATCAATTGCTCGACAGTAATTTGTTCACCCACCGTAATACTTATGCTATCTTGAGAGAAGCCACTAGTTAAACCTATGGCCCCGTTTATTCTCCTTTATATTAATCTCCCATCAACAAGCTATTTCTGGCACCGTTTATTTTGCAATATTTACTTTCAATCTATATCATAAAAATACCAAAAATATTTATCTTATTATTATTATCTCTATCAGATCTCACTCTTGTAAGTGACCATGAAGGGATTGACAACCCCTTTATCGTGTTGGTTGCGAGGTTCTTATTTGTTTGTGTAGGTACGAGGGACTTGCGTGTAGTCTCCTACTGGATTGATACCTTGGTTCTCGAAAACTGAGGGAAATACTTATGCTACTTTGCCGCATCGATATCACCCTTTCCTCTTCAAGGGAAAACCAACGCAGTGCTCAAGAGGTAGCAAGAAGGATTTCTGGCGCCGTTGCTGGGGAGATCTACGCACAAGTCAAGACATAGCAAGTACCCATCACAAACTCTTATCCCTCGCATTACATTATTTGCCATTTGCCTCTCGTTTTCCTCTCCCCCACTTCACCCTTGCCGTTTTATTCGCCCTCTTTTTCCACTCGCCTCTTTTTCGTTCGCCTTTTGTTTGCCTTTTGCTTGCTTGCATGTTGGATTGTTTGTCACGATGGCTCAAGATAATACTAAATTGTGTGATTTTTCCAATACCAACAATAACAATTTTATTAGCACTACGGTTGCTCCTCTTACGGATGCCGGGTCTTGTGAAATTAATGTTGCTTTGCTGAATCTTGTCATGAAAGATCCGTTTTCCGGCCTTCCTAGTGAAGATGCCGCTACCCATCTAAACAACTTTGTTGATTTGTGTGATATGCAAAAGAAGAAACATGTGGATAATGATATTGTTAAATTGAAGCTTTTCCCGTTTTCACTTAGAGATCGTGCTAAAACTTGGTTTTCGTCTTTGCCTAAAAATAGTATCGATTCATGGAATAAGTGCAGAGATGATTTTATCTCTAAGTATTTTCCTCCCGCTAAGATCATCTCTCTTAGAAACGATATTATGAATTTGAAGCAACTTGATCATGAACATGTTGCACAAGCTTGGGAGAGGATGAAATTAATGATATGTAATTGCCCTACACATGGTTTGAATCTTTGGATGATTATACAAAAAAATATGCCGGATTGAATTTTGCTTCTAGAAATCTTTTAGATTCGGCCATGGGAGGCACTTTTATGGAAATCACCTTAGGAGAAGCTACTAAACTCCTAGATAATATTATGGTTAATTTTCTCAATGGCACACTAAAAGATCTACTAGTAAAAAGGTGCATGCTATAGAAGAAATCAATGTTTTGAGTGGAAAGATGGATGAACTTATGAAATTGTTTGCTAATAAGACTATTTCTTCTGATCCTAATGATATGCCTTTGTCTACTTTGATTGAGAATAATAATGAATCTATGGATGTGAATTTTGTTGGTAGGAACAATTTTGGTAATAACGCGTATAGAGGTAATTTTAATTCTAGTCCGTTTCCTAGTAATTACTCTAATAATTATGGTAATTACTATAACAATTATTATGGAAATTATAATAAGATGCCCTCTGATTTTGAATCTAATATTAAAGAATTTATTAGTTCGCAAAAGAGTTTCAATACCTTGATTGAAGAAAAATTGTCTAAGATTGATGAGTTGGCTAGTAACGTGGATAGAATTTCTCTTGATGTTGATTCTTTGAAACTTAGATCTATTCCACCTAAGCATGATATCAATGAGTCTCTCAAAGCTATGAGAATTTCCATTGATGAGTGCAAAGAAAGAACCGCTAGGATGCGTGCTAAAAAAGATTGCTTTGTGAAAGCGTGTTCTTCTAGTTTTGATGATAATAAGGATGAAGATCTAAAAGTGATTGATGTGTACCCTATTAAAACTTTGTTTTGCAATATGAATCTTGATAATGATGGGACTGGAGATGAGTCGACTTTAGTTAAAAGGCGTCCCAATGATTCGGAGTTTTTAGATCTTGATGCAAAAATTGGTAAAAGTGGGATTGATGAGGTCAAAACTTTACATAGCAATGAACCCACTATTTTGGATTTTAAGGAATTTAATTATGATAATTGTTCTTTAATATATTGTATTTCCTTGTTGCAATCCGTGCTAAATTCTCCGCATGCTTATAATCAAAATAAAGCTTTTACTAAACATATCGTTGATGCTTTAATGCAATCTTATGAAGAAAAGCTTGAATTGGAAGTTTATATCCCTAGAAAACTTTATTATGAGTGGGAACCCATTATTAAAATTAAAATTAAATAACATGAATGCTATGCTTTATGTGATTTGGGTGCTAGCATTTCCACGATTCCAAAAACTTTGTGTGATGTGTTAGGTTTCCGTGAATTTGATGATTGTTCTTTAAACTTGCACCTTGCGGATTCCACCATTAAGAAACCTATGGGAAAAATTAATGATGTTCTTATTGTTGCAAATAGGAATTATGTTCCCATAGATTTCATTGTTCTTGATATTGATTGCAATCCTACATGTCCCATTATTCTTGGTAGACCTTTCCTTAGAACGATTGGTGCAATTATTGATATGAAAGAAGGGAATATTAGATTCAAATTTCCGTGAAGGAAAGGCATGGAACACTTTCCTATAAAGAAAATTAAATTACCTTATGAATCTATTATGAGAGCCACTTATGGATTGCATACCAAAGATGATAATACCTAGATCTATTTTTGCTTTTATGCCTAGCTAGGGGCGTTAAACGATAGCGCTTGTTGGGAGGCAACCCAATTTATTTTTGTTTAGTAATAAATAATTCATATAGCCTCTTTTTATATGTGGTTTTGTGCTTTTAATTAGTGTTTGTGCCAAGTAGAACCTTTAGGAAGACTTGGGGAAAGTCTTTGCGATCTTGCTGTAAAAAACAGAAACTTTAGCGCTCACGAGATTTGCTGCCATTTTTTACTGGGGAGTGCGATTAAGTTTATTCTTTCTGAAGAATATTAATAGATAAATTCCTCATGTCCAGAAATTTATTTTAGAATTTTTGGGGTTACAGAAGTATTCGAAACCTACAGATTACTACAGACTGTTCTGTTTTTGATAGATTCTATTTTTCGTGTGTTGTTTACTTATTTTGATGAATCTATGGCTAGTATTGGAGGTTATGAACCATAGTGAAGTTGGAATACAGTAGGTTTAATACCAAAATAAATAAATAATGATTTCATTGCAGTACCTTAAGTGTTGGTTTGTTTTCTTTTACTAACGGAGCTCATGAGATTTTCTGTTTAAGTTTTGTGTTGTGAAGTTTTCAAGTTTTGGGTAAAGATTTGAGGGATTATGGAACAAGGAGTGGCAAGATCCTAAGCTTGGGGATGCCTATGGCACCACAAGGTAAAATTAAAGGATAACCAAAATCCTAAGCTTGGGGATGCCCCGAAAGGGATCCTGTCTTTCGTCTTCTTCTATCGGTAACTTTACTTGAGGCTATATTTTTATTCACCACATGATATGTGTTTTGCTTGGAGAGTCTTGTATGATTTGAGTCTTTGCTTTTTAGTTTAACACAATCATCCTTGCTGTACACACCTTTTGGGAGAGACACACATGAATTGAAATTTATTAGAATACTCTATGTGCTTCACTTATATCTTTTGAGCTAGATAATTTTGCTCTAGTGCTTCACTTATATCTTTTAAAGCACGGTGGTGGTTTTATTTTATAGAAATTGTTAATCTCTCATGCTTCCCTTATATTATTTTGAGAGTCCTTTATAACAGCATGGTAATTTTCTTTGGTTATGAAACTAGTCCTAATATGATAGGCATCCAAGATGGGTATAATAAAAACTATCATAGAAAGTGCATTGAATACTATGATAAGTTTGATACTTGATAATTGTTTTGAGATATAAATGTGGTGATATTAGAGTTGTGCTAGTTGAGTAGTTGTGAATTTGAGAAATACTTGTGTTGAAGTTTGCAAGTCCCATAGCATGCACGTATGGTAACCGTTGTGTAACAAATTTGAAACTTGAGGTGTTCTTAGATTGTCTTCCTTATGAGTGGTGGTCGGGGACGAGCGATGGTCTTTTCCCGCCAATCTATCCCCCTAGGAGCATGCGTGTAGTGCTTGGTTTTTGATGACTTGTAGATTTTTGCAATAAGTATATGAGTTCTTTATGACTAATGTTGAGTCCATGGATTATACGCACTCTCACCCTTCCATCATTGCTAGCCTCTTCGGTACCGTGCATTGCCCTTTCTCACCTTGAGAGTTGGTGCAAACTTCACCGGTGCATCCAAACCCCGTGATATGATACGCTCTATCACACATAAACCTCCTTATATCTTCCTCAAAACAATTTCCATACCAACCTATTATGGCATTTCCATAGCCATTCCGAGATATATTACTATGCAACTTTCCACCGTTTCATTTATGACACGCTTCATCATTGTCATATTGCTTTGCATGATCATGTAGTTGACATCGTATTTGTGGCAAAGCCACCATGCATAATTTTTCATGCATGTCACTCTTGATTCATTGCCCTTCCCGGTACACCGCCGGAGGCATTCATATAGAGTCATATTTTGTTCTAGTATTGAGGTGTAATCATTGACTTGTAAATAGATAGAAGTGTGATGATCATCACTAATAGAGCATTGTCCCAAATAAAAAATGAAGGCCAAATAAAAAATAAAGGCCCAAAAAAGTAAGAAAAAAAGAAATAAAAAGGGGCAATGCTACTATCCTTTTTTTCCACACTTGTGCTTCAAAGTAGCACCATGATCTTTATGATAGAGAGTCTCTTGTTTTGTCACTTTCATATACTAGTGGGAATTTTTCATTACAGAACTTGGCTTGTATATTCCAACAATGGGCTTCCTCAAATGCCCTAGGTCTTCGTGAGCAAGCAAGTTGGATGCACACCCACTTAGTTTCTTTTGTTGAGCTTTCATACATTTATAGCTCTAGTGCATCCGTTGCATGGCAATCCCTACTCCTTGCATTGACATCAATTGATGGGCATCTCCCTAGCCCATTGATTAGCCTCGTCGATGTGAGACTTTCTCCTTTTTGTCTTCTCCACATAACCCCATATCATTATTCTATTCCACCCATAGTGCTATATCCATGGCTCACGCTCATGTATTGCGTGAAAGTTGAAAAAAGTTTGAGATTACTAAAGTATGAAACAATTGCTTGGCTTGTCATCGGGGTTGCGCAAGATGAGAGCATTCTTGTGTGACGAAAATGAAGCATGACCAAACTATATGATTTTGTAGGGATAAACTTTCTTTTGCCATGTTATTTTGAGAAGACATGATTTCTTAGTTAGTATGCTTGAAGTATTATTATTTTTATGTCAATATTAAATTTTTGTCTTGAATCTTTCAGATCTGAATATTCATGCCACAATAAAGAAAATTACATTGAGAATTATGCTAGGTAGCATTCCACATCAAAAATTCTGTTTTTATCATTTACCTACTCGAGGACGAGCATGAATTAAGCCTGGGGATGCTTGATACGTCTCCAACGTATCTATAATTTTTGATTGTTCCATGCTATTATATTATCTGTTTTGGATGTTAATGGACTTATTTATACACTTTTATATTATTTTTTGGACTAACCTACTAACCCAAGGCCCAGTGCAAATTGCTGTTTTTTTTGCCTATTTCAGTGTTTCACAGAAAAAGAATATCAAACAGAATACAAACGGAATAAAACCTTCGGGAGAGTTATTTTTGGAACAAACATGATCCAGGGGACTTGGAGTGGACGTCAAGCAACCAACGAGGAGGCCATGAGGCAGGGGGGCGCGCCCTCCCCCCTCGTGGCTCCACCGACCTACTTATTCCTCCTCCTCCCTCGTGGTATATATATATACCCCGAAAACATCCAGGAGCACCACGAAACCCTATTTCCACCGCCGCAACCTTCTATACCCAAGAGATCCCATCTTGGGGCCTTTTCCGGAGCTCCGCCGGAGGGGGAATCGATCACGAAGGACCTCTACATCAACTCCATGGCCCCTCTGATGATGTGTGAGTAGTTAACC
The DNA here is from genome assembly GCF_003073215.2 of Triticum urartu. Lineage (NCBI taxonomy): Eukaryota > Viridiplantae > Streptophyta > Magnoliopsida > Poales > Poaceae > Triticum > Triticum urartu. Next base: position 341,773,552 of record NC_053026.1, read on the forward strand.
TCAGACCTTTGGGTCCATAGTTATTAGCTAGATGGCTTCTTCTCTCTCTTTGGATCTCAATACAATGTTCTCCTCGATCTTCTTGGAGATCTATTTGATGTAACTCTTTTTGCGGTGTGTTTGTCAAGATCCGATGAATTGTGGGTTTATGATCAAGTTTATCTATGAACAATATTTGATTCTTCTCTAAAATCTTTTATGCATGAGTGGTTATCTTTGCAAGTCTCTTCGAATTATCAGTTTGGTTTGGCCTACTAGATTGATCTTTCTTGCAATGGGAGAAGTGCTTAGCTTTGGGTTCAATCTTGCGGTGTCCTTTCCCAATGACAGCAGGGGCAGCAAGGCACGTATTGTATTGTTGCCACCGAGGATAAAAAGTTGGGGTTTATATCATATTGCTTGAGTTTATCCCTCTACATCATGTCATCTTGCCTAATGCATCACTTTGTTCTTATGAACTTAATACTCTAGATGCATGCTGGATAGCGGTCGATGTGTGGAGTAATAGTAGTAGATGCAGAATCGTTTCGGTCTACTTATCACAGACGTGATGCCTATATACATGATCATGCCTAGATATTCCCATAATTATGCACTTTTCTATCAATTGCTCGACCGTAATTTGTTCACCCATCGTAATACTTATGCTATCTTGAGAGAAGCCACTAGTGAAACCTATGGCCCCCGGGTCTATTCTCCTTTATTAATCTCCCATCAACAAGCTATTTCTGGCACCATTTATTTTGCAATCTTTACTTTCAATCTTTATCATAAAAATACCAAAAATATTTATCTTATTATTATTATATCTATCAGATCTCACTCTCGTAAGTGACCGTGAAGGGATTGACAACCCGTTTATCGCGTTGGTTGCGAGGTTCTTATTTGTTTGTGTAGGTACTAGGGGCTTGCGTGTAGTCTCCTACTGGATTGATACATTGGTTCTCAAAAACTGAGGGAAATACTTACGCTACGTTGCTGCATCACCCTTTCCTCTTCAAGGGAAAACCAACGCAGTGCTCAGGAGGTAGCATGCTCCTGCCCAGGTTCCGCCTCGAGATGGCGGTGCTTCGTCCCGAAACCTTCCTTCTGATTTTCTATGTCAAATGGCATGATATAGTAGAAGATGGGCTCCGGAGGCCTGCCAGGGGCTCCACAAGTCCAGGGGCGCGCCCTCAAATGTGATGTCAACAATAATAACTCATGCTTCCCACATCCAACTGGATATATATGCCTAGATCTTTCCTCACCTCAAAGGTGATGTCAACAATAATAACTCATGCTACCCACATCCAACTGGATATATGTGCCTAGATCTTTCTTCACCACATGATGCTTGCCAAAAGAGAAAATAGAAAGGAATAGAGAAAAATACGTTGACTCTTGCATAAAAGTAAATACATGAAAGTAAAAGATAGGCCCTTCGCAAAGGGAAGCGGAAGTTGCCATGTGCTTATTTGTTTGTATGCTTAATCTCTTAGTGCAAAAGAACGTCATGTTATATTGCCCCTTATGCTAGCAACCTTTATTATGCAGTCTGTCGCTTTTATTCTTTGCCAACACAAGTTCGTACAACGCTCAATTTTCTCTTACACTAAATGATCCAACACTTATAGAAGCAATTTTTATTGCCTTATTGCACCGAAGACAACTTACTTGAAGGATTTTACTCAATCCTTAGGTAGGCATGGTGGACTCTCATAATAAGATTTGGGTTTAAGGGTTTTTGGATGTACAAGTAGTATCTCTACTTAGTGCGGACTAGCAAAGATAGGGGCAAGCACCACATGTTAAAGGATCCATGACAATATAACTTCTATGTGAATATGAATAAACATAAATCATTACGTTGTCTTCCTTGTCCAACGTCAACAATTTTGGCATATAATAATTTGATGGGGGCTCACAATCACAAAAAGATGTCCAAGATAGTGTATTTGCATGTGAATATTATCTTCCCTTATTAATTCTTTCATGAATTGCATCATTGACCAATGTTATGTTTGTAAATCTCCAATAAAATTTTCTACTTATGCTCTTCCTTATGTGATGTCATTACTTACCATAAGATTAGCATATGTCCTTTTTCAATTATTTCCTTTCTTTTTATTGAAACATGAAAGTAAAGAAAGAAAAACTCAAACTAGACTTTATTATATATCTCGCACACAATTACAAGGATAGATCACTAAGCAAACTCTCAAAAAGAAAGGATTGAACTAAACTTTTATTCATCTAAAGCAAAAGATAGCTATGGATTGAACTAAGATAAGTAAAGGCAGAAGATGGTGGAGGTGATACGGTACCGGGGCACCTCCCCCAAGCTTGGCACAAGCCAAGGGGAGTGCCCATAACCGATACTCAAGTTTCTTTTGGTGATGAAGAAGGAGGTGGTGGTGACATAACTCCCAATATATCCATGAGTGCCTCCTTCAAGACTTGAATCTCGTGAAGGGCTTTATGAAGCAACTCAGTTTTGTTCTCCACTTCAGCCATAATATGTTTATTCTCCGCCCCAAGAACTTGTTCCTGCATCACTTTCTCTTGGACATGATATGTCCCAATTGGACGGTATATGCATACGAGGAGTATTTTTGAACCCATAATTGTGAATCAAATTGTGAAATTTGTTATGATGCAACCTATGTAAAGGCCTCCTTGGTGGGAGTTCTTCTTGAACTTCAGGGTTCTCTTGGCTGTTTGATGATCTTATGGTCTGATGAGGATTATGACGAGTGGAGATGCCAGCCAATGTGCCCCTCTCATAAGCCAGAGAGTGAACTCTAGGAGAATTTCCTTCATCTTCCTCCATGGACGGCAGGGCTTGCTCGACCACCGATGCTTGATGTCCGATGGCTTCCTTGCTCTTGCCCCCTTCGAGAGGTTCTTCGGGCTCCTCTCTCTTCAGCTCGATCGTCATCAACCAAGCATCCTCTTCTACATTGTTGGAGGAGGGAGAAGACATGTCGGAGTAATGGGCCACAGGTAGGCCAACCCGAGTCCCAGAACCTTTCAAGACAACGGGGCAGGCTGCGCCCCTCAAGACCCCATGACAAAGAGCCGCCTCCTGAGGAGTCGATGGCAGGGCGGCCGAATGCCTGCTCACGGCCGAGTCCCAGGGACGAATTCCAGAGAAGCCGGCTTTGGGGAGTCGGCCTGCGACTCCAACAAACCCCATGACCTCATCAAAGGGGACGAGGCAGGGGCATGGCTACAGCGAAGCCCACCCCCGCCCCTCACCAAGGGCAGGCATGGCCACAGCACGCCGTACCCCGGAAGATCTCCGCGCGGCGTGGCACTGTTGCCATGCCGGCCCTGACATCAGCGCCGTAGGGCCGAATCCTGCACCCACGACAGCTTGTCTGTACGGCCTGGAGGCAGCAGGCCCCACCAGTCAGTGAGATCTCGGGGGACGGCAGGAGAACCACAAGTCGGACCCGTCAGGAGTCGGCCCGGGGGAGTCAGCCGAGCCCTCCCTCGGGGCCCACGCGCCATTAATGAAGATGTGATGGGGAGTGGCAACAGTGATTGCCCGCCAGGCGGCGGGGCTGTTGCCACGACCTCATGATGAAGCCCGCGTCATCAGAAGCACGGCTACAGTAATCAGCAGCCGGCAAGACCCGACCGCGGCGGACGCGGCCTGTCGGCTCCGTACCAGGCCAGTCGGCGGGGCCCGCCAGTCGGCGGGCCCTAGCGGTCGGCAGAGAAGACGGAGGCCAGAGGCACTGACAGCTGGGCCCGTGTCCAGCCGGATTACCATTGTACCCCTGGGGGCTAGGCCTATATAAACCCCCCAGGGCACCCATGCAAAGGGTTGGAACCCATCAGCTCTACACCAGATCATATAGAAGGGAGAGAGCTAGCCTTGCCCTCTCCTACCACCAGAAAACAGCTCAAGGAGCAACCGTGTAAACACTTTGCCATAGTGATCATGCGGAGACCCCGCAGAGCAGCAGTAGGGGTATTATCTCCCCGGAGAGCCCCGAAGCTAGGTAAGATTCGCCGGCATGCATGTCTTCGCCTCATCCCGTTTCTAGGCACCGGCGACGTTCTACTCGCCCCCACCATGATAAGCCATCCGTTGGCATATGTCGCACCAAACCCCCGACATTTGGCGCCCACCGTGGGGCCTGGTGCACCGCCGTCCGGAGATCTGCTCTGGACGGGAACCCTTTTCCTCCCTGGTGAGCGTAGCCATCTAGGCACGCCAGACGGAGTTTGCGCCGACACGCTAAGCGGCGTCGAGATCGCCTGCGCGGTCAGCTCCTTGGCCAAACTTGTTGGCGAGGTCCGCCTCTCCGACGAACCTGCATCCAACGCAGGCACGGGCGGCCCCGAGAACCTCCTCGCGGGCCTCCTCGATCAACTCCACGTTTCCGGCGAGCCTGCCGTAGACTTGGAGTCCGTAGGCTCCACCGACCCAATGCTGGTCGACTCCGACACCGCGTCGCTCGACGCGTTCCCCACCAATGTGGTGGTCTACGACGAACCTCTCCCCCATGTAGAGAGCAACGGAAGCACCTTCACCGAGGTGCTAGTCATCAGTCATGACGAGCTCATTCCGGAAGACGCTGACGCGAAGACGTTGGAGGCGCGCCGCCTTCAGCTCGTTGAAGGCGCGAAGAAGCTGGCCAGCATGAGGCGCTTGTCAGAAGCCTACCAGCGGGAGATGGATCGCGTCGTCGGCGGCTCGCCGGCCCCGGCGGGGCCCAGCCGCCTTGGCGCGTTCCGGCAGCGCGACGTAGCCATCGCCAACCTGTTTGGGGCAAGCCGCCCTGTGTATGCTACACCAGCGGAGAACATCCGAGCCGCCCAGGCAGTGGCGGGTGAGCTAGACAATTTCGAGGGTGAAGAACGCCGCCTCATGATGGAGCGAGTCCAGGGGCTTCTCGACGCGGCCGCCATGCAGAACGAGGCCAGCTGCCGCACGGAGGCGCCTCAACGGCCCGTCGACGACCTTCACCGAGATCAAGGCGTGACTTCTCGGACGCCGACTGGCGGCGCCCGAGGAAGAAGAGACAAGGAGCCGACTGTCAGCCACAGTCAGACTCGCATTACCATAGAGCGCGACCGAGACGGTCGCCCAAGAGCAGTGGAACGACGGGATGACTGTCCCCCTCCCCCTCCCCGCAAGGAGAGGCGAGTCTCCCCGCCGCCTGTTGACCATCCGACTCTCGGTGACCACCTTGGCCACCGAGAGGGAGTTGGAGAGAACGACGCCCGCCACCGGATCGACCGACTCCACCGATCCTTAGCGCTGGAAGAAGAAGACGAGCTAGGTCCGCCTTGTTTCAGGCCCCGCATTCAGGACGAACCCTTTCCCAGAGGGTTCACGCTCCCAAGAGACACGCCCAAGTATACCGGCTCCGTGAAGCCGGAAGACTGGCTAGTCGACTACTCCACGGCTGTCAGCATAGCAAACGGCAACAAGCGTGTCGCCGTAAAGTACGTTCCGCTCATGCTCCAGGGCACGGCCCGGACATGGCTGAACAGCCTAAAGCCCCGCAACATCAACAGCTGGGTCGACTTCACCGAAGCGTTCGTCCGCAACTTCACCAGCACGTACAAGCATCCTCCCAAGCCTCGTCAGCTCTCCTTGTGCGTGCAAGGCCCCGACGAGTCGACTCGCGATTACCTCACGCGTTGGGCCGAGCTCCGGAACTCCTGCGAGGGCGTGCACGAGGTGCAGGCCATCGAGTACTTCACGGCCGGGTGCAGAGAAGGCACCCTCCTCAAGCACAAGCTCCTTTGCGACAAGCCAGAAACCCTCGATGAGCTGCTGATCATAGCGGACAAGTACGCCACAGCCGACTCCTCCATGAAGGCGGAAATTCAACTCAGCACAACTGGCAAAGTGGCTCCTCAAGCTCCAAGAACTCCGGCGGCAGATGCCAGCCGGCGACAACAGCAGGGCGACAACAAGCGCAAGGCCCCGTAGCCGGCTTCCAGCAGCCGGCAGGTCGCGACCGTTGAAGCCCAGCAGCCAGATGAGCATCCCCCGCCTAAGCGACAGAAAGGCGGCAAGCCAAACTGGTTGCCTGCCTTCTCCTATGAGCAGACCTTGGATGGACCTTGCAAGTTCCACAATGGCACAAAGCCGTCGAATCACACCACCCGGAAGTGCCACTGGCTCACCAGGATCGCCAAGGGAGATGGCCTCCTGCCTCCCCCGCCTGCTGGGCAGCCGCCTCCGCCTCCACCCCAGCAGCCGGCTGTCAGGCCAGTCGGCGTGGTACAAGACGAATACCCTGAAGAGGATGGAGCCTATGTGGTGTTCACCAGTGTGGTTGATGATCGACGCAGCAGGCGGCTGCAGTGACAAGAGGTGAATGCAGTAGCGTCGGAGACGCCAGAGTTCATGCACTGGTCCGAGAAGCCCATCAGCTGGAGCAGGGCTGACCACCCAGAAGTGATGCCGAGTCCAGGCTCCTATGCCTTGGTCCTGGACGCCACCTTTTCTACAGACAGACGAGCCGCGCGTTTCTCACGAGTTTTGATAGACGGGGGCAGCAGCATCAATATCCTGTACAAGGACACCATGGAGAAGTTAGGAATCAAGCAAAGACAGCTTCAGAACAGCCGAACTGTGTCCCACGGCATTGTTCCTGGGCTTTCCTGCTTGCCAATCAGCAAGATCCTGATGGACATTCTCTTTGGGGACAAAGATCACTTCCGTAGAGAGCCCGTTTGGTTTGAGGTGGTGGATCTTGAGAGCCCATACCATGCGCTGCTTGGACGACCTGCCTTGGCCAAGTTCATGGCGGTCCCCCACTACGCCTACCTCAACATAAAGATGCCCAGTTCCAGGGGAATTCTGACTGTGGCTGGCGACTACCGGAAGTCGTCTGCTTGCGCAGCAGAGAGCAGTCGGCTGGCCGAGTCCCTGGTAATCGCGGCTGAGAAGCGGCTCCTTGAACGAGTTGTGGCGATGGACGGCAAGCAGCCTGAGGTATCGCCCAACCCAAAAGAGTCGAAGGCTGAGGGTTCGTTCAAGCCGGCCAAAGAGACAAAGAAGATACCCTTGGACCCGGAGCACCCAGAGAGGTACGCCGTCGTAGGTGCAAACCTCGACGGCAAATAGGAAGGCAAGCTCGTCGATTTCCTCCGTGAGAATTGGGACATCTTTGCATGGCCCCCAAAGACATGCCAGGTGTACCGACGGAATTCGCCGAGCACAAGTTACATGTCCGATCTGATGCAAAGCCGGTCAGGCAGCCCCTGTGCCGCTTGTCAGAAGAGAAGAGAAGAGTTGTCGGAGAAGAGATAGCCCGACTCCTAGCAGCCGGCTTCATTATGGAAGTGTTCTTTCCAGAATGGCTAGCAAATCCGTTCCTGGTACTAAAGAAGAACAAGAAGTGGCGAATGTGTATTGACTACACGAGCCTCAACAAGGCCTGCCCCAAGGACCCATTTGCTTTACCAAGAATCGATCAGGTGATAGACTCCACAGCTGGATGCGAGCTGTTGAGTTTTTTGGATGCATACTCAGGATATCACCAGATCAAGCTAAACCCGGCTGACAAACTGAAAACTGCTTTCATCACGCCGTTTGGAGCCTTCTGCTACCTCACCATGACGTTTGGCTTAAGGAACGCCGGCGCCACCTTTCAGCGTTGCATGCAGAAGTGCCTCCTCAAGCAGCTCGGCAGGAACGCCCACGTTTACGTGGACGACGTGGTGGTGAAGACGGAAAAGCATGGAACACTGCTGGAATACCTCAAGGAGACTTTTGAGAACCTGCGCCGGTTCCAGATCAAGCTCAACACTGAGAAGTGCGTCTTCGGAGTACCAGCCGGCCAGCTCCTAGGTTTCCTGGTCTCTGAACGCGGCATAGAATGCAACCCAGTAAAAATCAAGGCCATTGAGAGAATGGAGGTACCCAGCCGACTGCTGGATGTGCAGAAGTTCACCGGCTGCTTAGCATCCATCAGCCGATTCATCAGTCGGCTGGGCGAGAAAGCTCTCCCCTTATACCAACTCATGAAGAAGACCACTTTTTCGAGTGGAACCATAAGGCGGACGAAGGTTTTAACTAGTTGAAGAAGATGCTGACTACTCCACCCGTCCTGGTGGCTCCGACTCCCAAGGAACCTATGCTCCTGTACATCGCCGCCACCGGCCGAGTAGTCAGCACGGTCATTGTAGTGGAGCGCAAGGAGGAAGGCAAGGCGCTACCTGTCCCGAGGCCGGTATATTACCTGAGCGAGGTACTGTCGACCTCCAAGCAGAACTACCCCCACTACCAGAAGATGTGCTATGGCGTACACTTTGCTGCCAAGAAATTGAAGCCTTACTTTCAAGAGCATCCAATCACGGTGGTCTGCACGGCCCCACTTGCCGAGATCATCGGTAGCCGAGATGCTTCTGGTCGAGTGGCCAAGTGGGCCATAGAGCTGGCTCCTTACACCATCCACTACCAGCCCCGCACCGCTATCAAGTCACAAGCACTGGCCGACTTCCTCGTCGACTGGGCCGAGACCCAGTACCTACCTCCAGCACCTGATTCCACCCATTGGCGGATGCATTTCGACGGCTCCAAGATGCGCACTGGCTTGGGAGCCGGCGTCGTCCTCACCTCTCCCAAAGGCGACAAGCTCAAATATGCGCTGCAAATCCACTTTGCCACCTCCAATAACGTCGCCGAGTATGAGGCACTAATTCACGGGCTCCGGCTTGCCAAAGAGCTTGGCATCCGCCGGATCTTGTGTTATGGCCACTCGGACTTAGTGGTCCAGCAATCATCTGGCGACTGGGACGCGAAGGATGCAAACATGGCGAGCTACCGTTTCCTCGTGCAGCAACTCAGCGGGTATTTCGAAGGGTGCGAGTTCCTCCATGTGCCAAGAAATGACAATGACCAAGCAGATGCATTGGCACGAATCGGCTCTAGCCGCCAAGCAATACCATCTGGTGTCGCCCTTCAACGCCTCCTTAAGCCGTCCGTCAAGCCTTCACCAGAATCAGACTCCATTTTTGTGCCGGCTCCTCCCGAAGACGTCGGATCCAACTCCAGAGCTCTGGCAGTCGGAACAAGGATTTTGGCGGAAGACCCCAAAGCTGCCATAGCCAAACCCGGCCCGGGGACTACGGTGGCGGACTCGAAGACTCCAGAACTCGGCCCAAGGACCGCGCCAGTCGGCCTGGGGACTTCATCAACCCAGCAAGCGGCTGTTGACTCCAAGCCGCCGCCTCCCAGCCCAACCGCCCTCGTCCAAGTCGCAGTTCTGGCAGTCGAAGAAATAGCAGCACCCTCATGGGCCCAGCCCATCCTCAAATTCCTGGTGAACAAAGAGCTGCCGACTGATGAAACTTCAGCTCGGCAAAGACAACGCCGGGTGGCAGCCTACACCATAGTGAACAGAGAGCTGGTCAGGCGCAGCATCACTGGTGTCTACCAGCGCTGCGTAGAGCCAGAGCAAGGCCAAGCGATTCTCAAAGACATCCATCAAGGAGATTGCGGCCACCATGCGACTTCAAGAGCACTCGTCGCCAAAGCCTTTCGACACGGTTTCTTCTGGCCAACTGCCTTGGAAGAGGCCAAGGAGTTGGTCCAAAAATGCAAAGGGTGTCAGAAGTTCAGCACCAAGCCGCACCAGCCAGCTTCTGCACTCAAGACCATCCCCATTGCCTGGCCTTTCGCAGTTTGGGGTCTAGACATGGTGGGACCATTCAAAACAGCACGAGGTGGTTTAACTCACTTACTTGTCGCAGTGGACAAGTTCACCAAGTGGATAGAAGCAAAGCCAATCAAGAAGCTGAACGGTCCGACTGCCGTAACTTTCATCTCTGATATCACAATTCAGTACGGCATACCACACAGCATCATCACCGACAACGGCACAAATTTCGCCAAAGGCGCCTTGGCCCGTTTCCACGCAACACAGGGCATCCACTGGACCTAGCGTCCGTCGCCCATCCACAGTCAAATGGACAAGTGGAGTGAGCAAACGGCCTCATCCTGTCCGGCATCAAGCCTCTGGAGCGCTCGGCCGGCTGCTGGCTCGATGAGCTGCCAGCCGTCCTCTGGAGTCTGCGCACGACTCCAAACAAGTCAACCGGCTTCACGCCCTTCTTCCTCGTCTACGGTGCCGAAGCTGTCATCCCAACAGACATAGAGTTTGACTCCCCACGAGTCACCATGTACACCGAGGAGGAAGCGGAAGAAGCATGACAAGACGGCGTCGATCTGTTGGAAGAGGGCCGGCTGTTGGCACTCAGCCGGTCCAACATCTACCAGCAGAGCCTGCGCCGATACCACAACAGGAAGGTCAGGCCAAGATATTTCCAAGAAGGCTACCTTGTGCTCCGGCTAATCCAGCGAACAGCCGGCCAGCACAAGCTGTCGGCGCCTTGGGAAGGCCCTTCCATCATCAGGAAAGTACCGGGCAATGATTCCTACTACCTGATTGATGCTCAGAAGCCCCGAGCATGCAAGAGGGATGACTCCGGCAAGGAGACAGAGCGGCCATGGAATGCAAATCTCCTCCGAAGATTTTACAGTTGATGCAGTATGTACCACGCTACCTTTTGTATTAAAGTACCAAGACTTCGGGCCCCCCGAGACGAGCTCGGGGACTAGACGAGCTCGGGGACTGCCCTCTTTTGTCTGTATGATAAAAATTATGCATACAAGTATGATACTCTTTGTCATGCCGCTTGGCACCGGGCTCGACAAGTCGGCCCGGGGACTTGCCGCCTTGCACTATGAAATGCTTCCTGCAGCCGGACAAGTAGTGTGTAACACCTAAACCGTCTTCTGTCAGAAGCCGCAGCTCGCAGAGCGATTGTACGGTGGGCAGAGGTAAGGTAGAATGGGTGTTCGCATGAAAAATGGTTAAGGACTCAAAGCATAGAACATAGCTCAAGACGGCTTCCAGCCTTTCTCACAAACCGACTCTCGGATAGTCGGATTGCCGTCTTCTATCCAACTTGCTCAAAAACTCTTAAAAATGGCTAAGTACTTGCTTTCCCAAAGTAGCCAAGCACTTGATCCAGCAATAGTCCGCAGAGCGGCTGTCCGATTGGCAAGGCAGGCAACTAAGAGAAAGCGGCAAAGGAAAAAGCCAAAAGAGCAATGAGTAAGAAAAGATAGAACTCAGATAAATATATTTACATAACATAGGCCCTTGGCCGAATTTTCGAGTAGAGGTTCAAAATACACCCCGCGGGTGGAATTGTGTGAATTAACAAGTTCTTCAAAGACTACTGAAGCAGACAAAACAAAGATACAGCGGCAGCTTAGGAAGCAGCAGACAGACTCGGAGGGTCGGAGGAGGCGCCAGCGCCAGGCGTCGGGGCGGCCGGCTGGCTAGTCGCGGCTTGATCACCTCCGGCGGCAGTCGGGTCGGTCGCACGCGGCTCGTTGCTGGAGGCACGGTCGAGCTGAGGCTGGTCGTCTGCTCTGTCTTCTGGTGCCTCCGCCTCGCCTCCGTCCTCCGCCTCGCCCTCTTCCTCGACGCTGGAGCCAATCACCTCCGTCGAGTCCTCGCCGTAGTCTGGGTTCATCCCAAACCACTCCGGCGGTACCTCCTCGCCGTCTTCAGACCGCTCGGGGACGAAGATGCTGGTGTCGGTGTACTCGGTGATCACCGTAGCACGCTTGACGAGGGCATCTTCCACGGCCGCCAGCTCCGGCTGGGCCTCCGACCGAAGCATGGCCAGCCGGTCTAGGTCCAGCCCCGGATACCATGCCTTGACGAACTCCAAGGCCCAGCGCGCTCCAGCTCGGGCCGAAGAGCCCTTCCAGGCCTCAAGACGACCAGCCGTGACCTCCAGCCAGTTGGCCGTCAGGCTGGGGGTGCGCGGAGCCTGCATATCCGGCCACAGGGCGGCAATCGCCTGGGCACCGACACGCTGAAGCCGGCGCAGCATCCGGTGAGCCGGCCGAAGGCGAGCCTCGATGCTCAGGATGTGCTCGTCAAGAGTTCGGGGGGCATCGGCGGCAATCTCTGCACCCTCCGCCCTTCGACCTTCACGGTCAGCCTCGATGGCTTGGATGGCGGCCTGCGACTGCCCAGGGAAGAAGTCTGCAAAGACACGAAGAAACGAAGAAGCAAGTCAAAAACCAGGAGTCGGCACGACTTAAGTCGGCAGCTTGAAGAAAGAAAATAAAGAAACTCACCATCAACGATGTCTTCTATCTCGTGGAAGCCGGAGGACAGCAGCGCCTCCTTATCAGACCAGGAGGAGCGCTCGCTCGCGAACTCGGCCAGGAGGGCGGTTTCCGTCTCCTCCGCCTCCCTCTGCGTCTTCACAAGCAGCTCCTTCTGCAATTGAGTGGCCAGCAGATCGCACTCCGTGGCGAGCTTGCTGCACTCCTCCTCTTTGGCGCGCAAAGCGGAGTTGGCGTCGCTCAGTTGCTGTTGAAGAGTAGCGTTGGCCCCTGAGAATAAGAAAGAAAGAAGGCGTCAAGTCATCAGTAAAGAAGGTCGCCGGGGAGATCCGGCCCGACTGCTCAGCAGTCGGCCCGAATCTTGGGGACTACAGCCGGCGGGTGCGCCAGCGCGCCCCTGCGAAGAAGGAAAAGGACTTACTCTGGCTCTCCGATAGATCGGCGGTCCGCTTGCCCAGCTCTTCGACGTTACGGTTGAAGGCAGTGACGCGGAGGTTGTGGTAGTCCTGCGACGAATGTTTCAGAAAAAAAGTTAACACCCAAAGTTCATCAATTGGAGTTCCGGGCTGCCTGCTCAGCAGCCAGCCCGAAACTCGGGGACTACACCCAGTGGGTGCGCTGGCGCGCCTCCACAGAGAGGAACAAGAAAAACAAAGGCCAAAAGGAAAAACATACCCGGACGGCTGCCCGCGATGCCAGGTACGCCTTGGTGCAATTCTGGAGAGCGTCGCCCTCGGCACGAAGCTTCGCCTGGACGTCCAGAAGCGTCTGGTTCAGCGGCCCTGTGCCGCCTCCTCGCACCCACCCAATGGGCGCGGCGCTCGTCGCCTCGGCGTCTGGGATCGCCGAGCTGGCGGCGCCGGTTTCCAGGGGGCGGGGTGCCGAAGTCGCCTTCTCCAGACGGCGGCGCGTTGGCGAGCCGACTTGAAGGAGTAGCCTCGCCACAGCCTCGTCCTCGATCAGCAGCACCGGAGGGCCCGCCGGCTGCTCGCCCTGCGCACCTTCAGATGGCGGTGGAGGTGGCGGCGGAACGTTCACATCCGGCGTAGAGTGGTCGCCGCCCTCCCCTCCCACGACGGGGTTCTCCCTGCCGGCTTCCCCAGTCTGCCCCGTGAACTCCGGAGGCGGCGGCGCAGAGTTCAACGGGGTAACGAGCACCGCCGACTGGTGGCGTGCGGCTTCCTCAGCCTGCCGTTTCGCTGCGGCGGCGGCTTCGGCCTCCGCCAGTTTTTTCTTTGCGGAGGCCTCCGCCCTGTCGGCCTCTGCCTTCTCCAGCGGAGGGCCTCTTCTTCGTTGCGCTTCTCCTGCGCATACCGCTCCGTCGCCTCCCGGAGGTCAGCAGCGGGGTCAATCCGCCGAGTGGTGGCGGACGTCTCCGCTGACCCCATGACGGAGGCGGCGGTGACCCTCTCAAGAGAGAGGGGAGCCCTGAAGCAAGAGGGGCAAGCAGAGACTTAGACAAAGTCACAAAGAAAGAATAAATCTTTGAAGACAGAATACTTACGCGAAGACCAATGGCGGCTTCTTCACTTCCTTATGGAAGCGGATGGCCTTCGCGGCCGCCTCGTCCCGCCGGGTCGCCGCAGCCGAACCCTTGGGCTTCTTCGGCCGACTGCCGAACAAGGTCGGCATGGCCCTGTGCTTCTTTCCGCCGCCTGGAGCACCCGGCGCGATAGAAGAGCTCGCGCTAGGCTGGCTGGCTCCTGGCCGATGGCGAGGGGCGACTTCTCCCTCGGCGTCGTCGTCAGGCCAGTCGGCGAAAGTGGCCAAGGGCCTGAAGTCGCCTGCTGTTCCTCCTCCTCCCTCGGCGTCATCTTCCAGAGCCGCCGCCCCCAGATCAGGGTCGTCGACGTCGCTCTCCGCCCGGTCGGCGAGGAACTCGCGGGCCGGCCCCGAGGTGCCGGCTGGTGGGTGGAGAAGGGGATTCTAACCAAAGCCGACTGGTCAAAACAAAACTCGGCAAGAAGAAGACAATCCAAAGAAAGAAAAGAAAGGCGACTCACCACGGGCGGGGCGTTGGCGCGGGAGTACGTCTCCTTGCCGAACCGCCAGTCCTCCAGGAGCCTGCTGTCCGAGAGGTAGTTCACCATGAAGGCCACCTCTTCGTGAGGCATGTCCTTGGTGCACATCCGACTCGGGTCACGGTGCCCGCTCATCTGGCATATCATATGGGGGCAGCCTTGGAGTGGGAGAACTCGGCGCGAAATGAAGGCGGCCAGCAGGTCCGGACCAGTCAGACCCTCTGACTGCGTCAGCACTCGAAGTCACGTGATGGCGCCGGCTCCCGCAGGCGTCAGCAACTTGGCCCGGTACGACCAATTGGGCAGTCGCCCAGCCGGTGGGCCGGCTTCGAAAGCCGGCAAATTGACCCAGTCCCCCCTCGCGGAGGCGTTCTTAACGTAGAAGTAGGATCTCTGCCACATCTTCACCGACTTGATCAGCGAGATGGAGGGGAAGGGATTGTCGGCCCCCGACCTTCGCACGACGATGAAAGCGCCGCACTGAGCCGGCACGCCCGCAGCCTGGGTGCCGAGCTTGGAGAGGAAAAACTCCCCCCAGAGCTCGAGGGTGGGGAGGACTCCGAGGAAGCCTTCGCACATTGCCACGAAGGCGGATAACAGCACCACTGCGTTGGGGGTGAGGTGGTGCGGCTGGAGGCCGTAGAACTCCAGGAAGGACCGGAAGAAACTGCTCGCCGGCAGCCCCAACCCGCGCAGGCAGTGCGAGCGGAAGATAACCCGCTCACCCTCCTGCGGTGCGGGGGAAATCTCCCCCTTCGGCGCAAGACGCACCTGCACGCGATCCTCGCCGGGGAGCCGACGAGTCCAGCGGAGGAACTCGATGTGGTCTTCATGAACTTCGGAGCTGTCCCAGGTGCCGGAGCGCACTGGGGGAGGCGCGGCAGCGGAGGAAGAACTCATCGCGAGCTGTCGCCGCATCGTTCGCCGGAGCTTGGGCGCGCGGCGGAGCGAAGAAGAGAAGAGGAAGGAGGAGAGCGAGGAGCAGCAAGAAGGAAGAGAACGAGGAGTAGTGGGAAGGAGGGGCGCGCGTGCCCCCCTCTTCCCCCTACTTATAGCCTCGTGGGCTGCCAAGCCGAGGGGGCGGACGTGGGGATTTACTGCGCCCACGACCCCACGACCCCCACGATCCACGATAAAGCTACCGCGCGCAGTAACTCCACGGGAATCCCAACCGTCCACTGGGGCTGCAGTGGATCCGCTCGGGCGCCGAGGCACGGTAGTGGCGGGCCCCGCCTGTGGGCCTGTCCCGTCGCGCGCGTAGGCTGGCAGGACGGCCTAGCCACGTGCCCTCGCGTGACAGGCCTAGAACGGGCGGCAACCTGGAGGCTTAGCTAGCACGCCACTTTAATCCCGCCACGACGTTCGAAATACTGAGCGAGTCAGAATTAAGTGAGTCCGAGTTAAGCAAGTCCGACTCCTTCTAGTCGGCCTGGCAGAAGATAATCAAGGACCAT
Organism: Triticum urartu; assembly: GCF_003073215.2. Taxonomy (NCBI): domain Eukaryota; kingdom Viridiplantae; phylum Streptophyta; class Magnoliopsida; order Poales; family Poaceae; genus Triticum; species Triticum urartu. The sequence goes on from NC_053026.1 coordinate 341,789,139, forward strand.
GTGTTGAGCACCCGGAAAGAGAAACTGCCGAGGCTTCTCGGCCGATCGTCCGCGGCGCCTCACCAGCTTCGGGGACTACCGTCGGAGTAATGGGCCACGGGTAGGCCAACTCGAGTCCCAGAACCTTTCAAGACACCGGGGCAGGCTACGCCCCTCAAGACCCCAGGACAAAGAGCCGCCTCCTGAGGAGTCGACGGCAAGGCGGCCGACTGCCTGCTCACAGCCGAGTCCCAGGGACGAATTCCAGATAAGCCGGCTTTGGGGAGTCGGCCTGCGACTCCAACAAACCCCATGACCTCATCAAAGGGGACGAGGCAGGGGCGTGGCTGCAGCGAAGCCCACCCCGCCCCTCACCAAGGGCAGGCATGGCCACAGCACGCCGTACCCCGGAAGATCTCCGCGCGGCGTGGCACTATTGCCATGCCGGCCCTGACATCAGCGCAGCTGGGCCGAATCCTGCACCCACGACAGCTTGTCTGTACGGCCTGGAGGCAGCAGGCCCACCAGTCAGTGAGATCTCGGGGGACGGCATGAGAACCACCAGTCGGACCCGTCAGGAGTTGGCCCAGCCCTCCCCCGGGGCCCATGCGCCATTAATCAAGATGTGATGGGGAGTGGCAACAGTGATCGCTCGCCAGGCGGCGGGGCTGTTGCCACGACCTCATGATCAAGCCTGCGTCATCGGAAGTACGACTACAGTAATCAGCAGCCGGCAAGACCCGCCCGCGGCGGACGCGGCGTGTCGGCTCCGTACCAGGCCAGTCAGCGGGGCCCGTCAGTCGGTGGGCCCCAGCGGTTGGCAGAGAAGACGGAGGCCAGAGGCACTGACGGCTGGGCCCACGTCCAGCCGGATTACCATTGTACCCCTGGGGGGTAGGCCTATATAAACCCCCCAGGGCACCCATGCAAAGGGTTGGAACCCATTAGCTCTAGACTAGATCATATAGAAGGGAGAGAGCTAGCCTTGCCCTCTCCTACCACCAGAAAACAGCTCAAGGAGCAACCGTGTAAACACTTTGCCATAGTGATCATGCGGAGACCCCGCAGAGCAGCAGTAGGGGTATTATCTCCCCGGAGAGCCCCGGAGCTGGGTAAGATTCGCCGGCGTGCATGTCTTCGCCTCATCCCGTTTCCAGGCACCGGCGACGTTCTACTCGCCCCCACCATGATAAGCCATCCGTTGGCATATGTCGCACCAAACCCCTGACATTTGGCGCCCACCATGGGGCCTGGTGCACCGCCGTCCGGAGATCTGCTCTGGACGGGAACCCTTTTCCTCCCTGGCGAGCGCAGCCATCCAGGCACGCCAGACGGAGTTTGCGCCGACACGCTAAGCGGCGTCGAGATCGCTTGCGCGGTCAGCTCCTTGGCCGAACTTGTCGGCGAGGTCAGCATTCTATTGAGTGTGGGTCATCAAGAATATTTTCTAGCCTAGACAAGTTATCAGTCACGGGATTCTTAGTCCCCTTTCTATCAATGATATGTAAGTCAAATTCTTGCAGCAAGAGAACCCACCTAATGAGTCTAGGTTTAGCATCTTTCTTTTCCATAAGATATTTTATAGCAGCGTGATCGATGTGAACAATAACTTTAGAATCAACAATGTAAGATCTGAATTTATCACAAGCAAACACCACAACTAAGAATTCCTTTTCAGTAGTAGAATAATTTCGTTGAGCACTGTCTAGAGTTTTACTAGCATATTGAATAAAATTTAATTTCTTATCAACTCTTTGTCCTAAACATCACCAACAACATAGTCACTAGCATCACACATAATTTTGAAAGGCAACTTCCAATTAGGTGGTTGAACAATAGGTGTAGAAATCAAGTCTTTCTTGAGTGTTTCAAAGGCTTCCACACAATCATCATAAAAAACAAATGGAACTTCCTTTTGTAAAAGATTTGTAAGAGGCCTAGAAATTTTTGAGAAGTCTTTAATAAACCTCCTATAGAAACCAACATGACCAAGGAAACTACGAATACCTTTGATATCTTTAGGATATGGCATTTTCTCAATTGCATCAACTTTAGCTTTATCCACTGATGTCTACTACACAACCTTCTTCTTGTAGACATTGTTGGGCCTCCAAGTGCAGAGGTTTGTAGGACAGTAGAAAATTTCCCTCAAGTGGATGACCTAAGGTTTATAAATCCATGGAAGGCGTAGGATGAAGATGGTCTCTCAACCCTGCAACCAAATGACAAAGAGTCTCTTGTGTCCCCGACACACCCAATACAATGGTAAATTGTATAGGTGCACTAGTTCGGTGAAGAGATGGTGATACAAGTGCAATATGGATGGTGGATATAGGTTTTTATAATCTGAAATTATAAAAACAGCAAGATAACTAATGATAAAAGTGAGTGAAAATGGTATTGTAATGCTTCGAAACAAGGCCTAGGGTTCATACTTTCACTAGTGCAAGTTCTCTCAACAAGGATAACATAATTAGATCATATAACTATCCCTCAACATGCAACAAAGAGTCACTCCAAAGTCACTAATAGCGGATAACAAACGAAAAGATTATTGTAGGTTACAAAACCACCTCAAAGTTATTCTTTCTGATCAATACATTGGGCTATTCCTATAAGTATCACAAACATCCTAGAGTTCGTAGTAAAACAACACCTTAAGACACAAATCAACCAAAACCCTAATGTCACCTAGATACTCCAATGTCACCTCAAGTATCCGTGGGTATGATTATACGATATGCATCACACAATCTCAGATTCATCTATTCAACCAACACAAAGAACTTCAAAGAGTGCCCCAAAATTTCTATCGAGGAGTCAAGATGAAAACATGTGCCGACCCTTATGCATACATTCCCAAGGTCACGGAACCCGCAAGTTGATCACCAAAACATACATCAAGTGAATCAATAGAATACCCCATTGTCACCACGGGTATCCCACGCAAGACATACATCAAGTGTTCTCAAATCCTCAAAGACTCAATCCGATAAGATAACTTCAAAGGGAAAACTCAATCCATTACAAGAAGGTAGAAGGGGAGAAACATCATAAGATCTAACTATAGTAGAAAAGCTCGCGGTACATCAAGATCATGCCAAATCAAGAACACGAGAGAGAGAGGGATCAAACACATAGCTACTGGTACATACCCTCAGCCCAGAGGGTGAACTACTCCCTCCTCGTCATGGAGAGCGTCGGGATGATGAAGATGCCCACCGGTGATGATTCCCCCCTCCGGCAGGGTGCCGGAACAGGGTCCCGATTGGTTTTTGGTGGCTACAGAGGCTTGCGGCGGCGGAACTCCCGATCTATGTTTCTTTTCAGGGGTTTCTGTATTTATAGGAATTTTTGGCATCAGTCTCATGTCAGGGGGTTCTCCGAGTCATCCACGAGGCAGGGGGGCATGCCCAGGGGGGTACGATGCGCCCTCCACCCTCGTGGATGGCTCGAGACTCTTCTGGCCCAACTATTTTACTCTGGGGCTTCTTTTGGTCCATAAAAAATCATCAAAAATTGGCATGTCAATTGGACTCCGTTTGGTATTCCTTTTCTGTAAAACTCAAAAACAAGGAAAATACAGAAACTAGCACTGGGCTCTAGGTTAATATGTTAGTCCCAAAAATCATATAAAATAGCATATGAATGCATATAAAACATCCAAGATGGATAATATAATAGCATGGAAAAATCGAAAATCATAGATACGTTGGAGATGTATCATCCACCTCAATACCCCATTCAGAAATTTTATGTCCCAAGACAATACCTTCATTAACCATAAAGTGGCACTTCTCCCAATTCAAGACAAGATTAGTTTGCTCACATCTGTGCAAAACTCGATCAAGATTGCTTAAGCAATCATCAAAAGAAGTTTCCTAAATGGAAAAATCATCCATGAAAACCTCAACAATATTTTCACAAAAATCAGAGAATATAGCAGTCATACATCTTTGAAAGGTAGCAGGTGCATTGCATAAACCAAAAGGCATACGTCTATAAGCATAAGTTCCAAAAGGACAAGTAAAGGTGATTTTCTCTTGATCATGTTGTGAGACAGGTATTTGAGAGAAACCAAAATATCCATCAAGGAAAAAAAATGTGTGTGCTTTGACAATATTTCTAGCATTTGATCAATAAAAGGCAGAGGGTAATGACCTTTTCTAGTAGCTTTATTTAATTTTCTAAAATCAATTACCATTCAGTAGCCAGTGACAATTCTTTGTGGAATAAGTTCATTCTTGTCATTAGGAACAACAGTAATACCTCCCTTCTTAGGGACAAAATGAATAGGACTTACCCATCTACTATCAGCTATAGGATAGATTATACCTACTTCTAGAAACTTCAGTATTTCAGTTCTTACCACTTCTTTCATTTTAGGATTTAAACGTCGTTGGTGATCAACAACGGGTTTGGCATTAGGTTGCATATTAATTTTGTGCTGAAAGAGAGTGGGACTAATGCCCTTTAAATTATCAAGAGTATACCCAATAGCAGCTCGGTGCTTCTTCAGAAATTTTAATAATCTTTCTTCTTCATGTTCTAAAAGGTTAGCACTTCTAATAACAGGATATATCTTCTTCTCGTCAAGATAAGCATATTTCAAAGTGTCTCACAATTGTTTTAATTCAAACACGGGATCACCTTTAGGTGGAGGAGGACCTCCTAGAGTTTCAATAGGCCAATTGTGTTTAAGCAGAGGACGTTGTTCAAAGAAAATCTTATCTATTTCATTTCTTTCATGCATATGCATATCATTCTCATGGTCTAGCAAATATTGTTCTAGTGGATCAGTAGGAGGCATAGCAATAGAAGCAAGACCACTTATTTCATCCTTACTAGGAAATTCTTTCTTATGATGTTTTCTACTAAACTTAGAAAAATTAAATTCATGAGACTCATCACCAAAACTAACACCTACAATTTGTTTCTCACAATCTATTTTAGCATTAACGGTGTTCAAGAAAGGTCTACCAAAGATAATGGGACAAAAGTTATCTTGTGGGGAACCAAGAACAAGAAAATCAGTAGGGTATTTTATTTTCCCACACAAGACTTCAATATCTCTAACAATCCCAAGTGGTCTGATGGTGTCTCTATTAGCAAGTTTAGTATTAATATTTATGTCTTCTATTTCAGCGGGTGCTATATCATTCATAATTTCTTGATATAAGGTAAAAAGGAATAGCACTCACGCTAGCACCTATGTCACATAAACCATGATAACAGTGATCTCCTATCTTAACTGAGACAACAGGCATGCCAACTACGGGTCTATGTTTATCTTTTTCATCGGGTTTGGCAATTCTAGTAGCTTCATCACATAAGTAAATAACATGCCCATCTAAATTTCCAAACAGGAGATCTTTAACCATAGCAACACTAGGTTCTACCTTGATTTGTTCAGCTGGTTTAGGTGCTCTACTATTACTTTTATTGACCACAGTTGAAACTTTAGCATGTTCCTTTATCCTAATAGGGAAAGGTGGTTTTTCAATATAAGCAGTAGGAACAACCGAATCAACATTATAGATAATAGTTTCATCTTTAGCTATTACTGGTTCTTTAATTTCTTATTTAATAGGTGGGTGATATTTGAACCACTTCTCCTTACGGAGATCAACATAAGTAGCAAAAGATTCAAAAAAGGAGGCTACTATCTCAGAGTTAAATCCATATTTAGTGCTAAACTTTTGAAAAGCATCTGTATTCATGAAAGATTTAACACAATCATACTTAAGCTTAATATCTGACTCTTTACCTTCGTTGAGTTCCCAATAATCAGAGTTGCGTTTATTTTTTTCTAAAAATCCCACCGGAAATCAATAGTCTTCTTCATGAAGGAACCAGTACAAGAAGTATCGAGCATGGATCGATCATCATGAGAAAGCCGAGCATAAAAATTCCGAGTGATAATTTGTCTTGAGAGCTCATGATTGGGGCATGAATATAACACTGACTTAAGCCTCCCCCAAGCTAGAGCGATACTTTATCCTTCACAAGGCCAAAATACATATGTAATTCCAATCACGATGAACTAGATGCATAGGATAAATTTTTTGGTGGAACTCCAATTTAAATCGAGTCCAATTCCAAGATCCATCACATAGCCTATACCATGCCAATGCTTTTCCCTTCAAAGATAAAGGGAAAACCTTCTTCTTAGCTTCATCTCTGGGTAAACCTACAAGCTTAAATAATCCACAAATTTCTTCCACATATATCAAGTGCATATCAGGATGTTTGGTTCCATCTCCTGCATAAGGATTAGCTAGCAGTTGTTCTATCATACCCGAAGGAATTTCATAACCAATATTTTCAGTAGTGTAGTAGGTTGAGGGGTGACTAATTGTGGTTCCGGTCGAGGTGAAGATACCTCGAACAAACCCCTCAAAGGATTCTTTTCCATAGTAACAAGTGACAGTAAATTTCAGCACGTAAAAATAATTTTTCCTTACCAATTTCCACTTACCAAGAGCGCTTCACTCCCCGGCAACGGCGCCAGAAAAGAACCTTGATGACCCACAAGTATAGGGGGTCAACCGTAGTCCTTTGGATATGTAAGTGTCGAACCCAACGAGGAGAAGAAGGAAATGACAAGTGGTTTTCAGCAAGGTGATGTCTGCAGGCACTGAAATTATAAGTAACGAGTAGTTTGATAGTAAGATAATTTGTGATGAGCAAGTAACGATAATAGTAAAAAAAGTGCAGCAAGGTAGCCCAATGCTTTTGAGGCAAAGGACAGGCCAAAAAGATCTCTTATGATAAGCAAAGCGTTCTTGAGGGTACACGGGAATTTCATCTAGTCACTTTCATCATGTTTGTTTGATTTATGTTTGCCACTTTGATAATTTGATATGTGGGTGGATTGGTTCTTAGGTGCTGTTCTTACTAATATGTCTCCAACGTATCTATAATTTTTGATTGTTCCATGTTGTTATATTATCATTCTTGGATGTTTTATAATCATTTTATAGTTATTATATATCATTTTTTGGGACTAACCTATTGACATAGTGCCAAGTGCTAGTTGCTATTTTTGCATGTTTTTTACATCGCAGGAAATCAATATCAAACGTAGTCCAAACACCGCGAAACTTTTTATGGACCAGAAGACCACCAATGGGCCAGAGCAGCAACTGGGGGTGCCCCGAGGGGGGCACAACCCACCAGGGTGCGCCTGGGGGCCCTGGCGCGCCTAGGTGGGTTGTGCCCACCTCGGTGGCCTCCCGCACCCCTGTTTACCCTATAAATTCCTGAAAATTCTAGAAACCCTCAGGGTTAACCTAGATCAGAAGTTCCACTGCCGCAGGCCTCTGTAGCCACCGAAAACCAAACTAGACCCCGTTCCGGCACCCTGCCGGAGGGGGGAATCATCTCCGGTGGCCATCTTCATCATCTCGGCGGCCACCATGATGAGGAGGGAGTATCTCCCACGTGTCGAGGCACGACTTAGAGGCATAACCGCATTTTTGTTTTGTCGCAAGAAGGGTCATCCTCACACAATCCCATGTACAAGAACAATGATAAATAAATAGTTGGCTTACAATCGCCACATCACCCAATGATCAAATAATTCATACATCATTCAGAGTACACACAAAGTCCGACTACGGACGGATCCAAAAGAAAAGAAGACAACCCTAAATGGTAAATCCCGATCATCCCAACTGGGCACCACTACTGATCATCCGGAAATGAAACATAGTAACGCCCAAGGTCGTCGTCGAACTCCCACTTGAGTTTGGTGGCATCACCTGCATTGGTATCATCGGCACCTGCAATTATTTTGGTAGTATCTGTGAATCACGAGGGCTCAGCAATCTCAAAACCCGCGAGATCAAGACTATTTAAGCTTATGGGTAGGATGTGGTTATGAGGTGGAGCTGCAGCAAGCACTAAGCAAATATGGTGGCTAACATACGAGTACAAGAGTAAGAAGAGAAACTACGCAACAGTCGTAAGCTAGAAGTGATGAAGAAGTGATCTTGAACTACTTACATTCATACATAACCCAACCGTGTTCACTTCCCGGGCTCCGCTGAAAAGAGACCATCACAGTTACACACATAGTTGATGCATTTTAATTAAGTCAAGTGTCAAGTTCTCTACAACCAGATATTAACAAATTCCCATCTGCTACATAACCACGGGCACGGCTCTCGAAAGTTTATACCCTGCAGGGGTGTCCCAACTTAGCCCATCACAAGCTCTCACGATCAACGAAGGACATTCCTTCTCCCGGAATAACCCGATCAGTCTCGGAATCCCTGTTACAAGACATTTCAACAATGGTAAAACAAGACCAGCAAGACCGCCTGTTGTGCCGACAAATCCCAATAGGAGTCGCACGTATCTCGTTCTCAGGGCACACCAGATGGGACAAGCTACGAGTAAACCCAACCCTCAAGTTTCCCCGAGGTGGCCCCGCAGGCTGCCCAATTCGGACCAACACTCACAGGAGCACTGGCCCGGGGGGGGTTGAATTAAGATAATCCTCGGGTTAATTACTCCCTAGGCAAATTTTAATTCTTATTAGGCAAATAGTAAAACCAAGGTTGGGCCTTGCTGGAAGAGTTTTATTCAAAGCGAACTGTCAAGGGGGTCCCGTGACCCCAACCATGTAAGGAACGCAAAATCAAGGAACATAACACCCGTTTCGGTGTCAAAACCGGCGGATCTCGGGTAGGGGGTCCCGAACTGTGCGTCTAAGGCGGATGGTAACAGGAGGCAGGGGACACGATGTTTTACCTAGGTTTGGGCCCTCTTGATGGAGGTAAAACCCTACGTCCTGCTTGATTATACTTGATAATATGGGTATTACAAGAGTTGATCTACCACGAGATCGGAGAGGCTAAACCCTAGAAGCTAGCCTATGGTATGATTGTTGTTGTTGGTCCTACGGACTAAACCCTCCGGTTTATATAGACACCGGAGGGGGCTAGGGTTACACAGAGTCGGTTACAAGGAAGGAGATCTATATATCCGTATTGCCAAGCTTGCCTTCCACGCCAAGGAGAGTCCCATCTGGACACGGGATGAAGTCTTCAATCTTGTATCTTCATAGTCCAAAAGTCCGGCCAAAGGATATAGTCCGGCTGTCCGGATACCCCCTAATCCAGGACTTCCTCAGTAGCCCCTGAACCAGGCTTCAATGACGATGAGTCCGGCGCGCAGTGCTGTCTTCGGCATTGCAAGGCGGGTTCCTCCTCCGAATACACCACGGAAGAATTTGAATACACGGATAGTGTCCGACCCTGCAAAATAAGTTCCACATACCACCGTAGAGAGAATAATATTACCACAAATCTAATCTGCTGACACATTTTGGCAGC